>NC_133327.1:314938812-315238812 GCF_042186555.1 Aquarana catesbeiana | reverse complement strand
TATAGTGTAAATGTGGTGGTTCAGTAGATTTCCAGTGAGCCAGTATGCACACTTTGGCAGCATTCAAGAGATGTCTCAAAAGAGAGTTTGCAGAGCTGGTGCAAGGATTTTTGACACCCTAGGCGAAACCTAATCTTGCTGCCCCCCATTGGCTCTGCCCCTGACTCCACCCCCTTTGCCCTGCCCATGTAACCCATGTGACCTACCTGACCATTACACTTACCTACCTGACTGCTACACTGACATACCTACCTTACCCCTACACTGACCTACCTGACCCCTACAATGACCTACCTACACTCAGCTACACTTACCTACCTGACCCCTACACCAACCTACCTGACCATTACACTGACCTACCTACACTGACCTACGTGACCCCTACACTAACCTACCTGACCATTAAACTGACCTACCTGACCACTACACTGACCCTTACACTGACCTACCTGATTCCTACACTGACCTTCCTGACCCCCCTGACCCTACACTGACCTACCTGACCATTACACAGACCTACCTGATTCCTAATACAATGTTAGTGTTCTTCACTCACTGGGGCTCTACATGCATCTGATGACCCTACCAGTGCCAGAAACAAACGCTGCCTTTGTGCCTCCAGCTGTCACCAGCCCCAGAGCACCCACTACTCCAATCTGATTAGACTATAGCTCACGCTGCTGCTGTACAGGACAGGCCAGGAGGGAGAGCGGCCTCTACGAATGGCAGTGACGTGGGGAGCCGGGTCAGGGGGTCACATGACTCGGGATAGAAATCATGTATGGGTAGAGGCAGAGACTCAGAAAGGGAGACACAGACAGGTCACTGATCATAGAGGCTGCGCACAGGGGATGTGTGGTTCCATTCCATCGGGGCACAGTTCTCCAGTGCCGCAATGCACCTCTGACACTACTTACTTATGGATGGGGTGGCCGTCACCTGAGTTAGTTACGTGCTGCAGACTGAGGCATCCCCTGCATACAGTCACCACTGCACTGAAAACCTACAAAGTGTGGAGACCGGTGGGAGACAGACAGAAGGGAAACCAGCGGCCGGGCATCCTAGGTGGCAGTGCATCCTAGGTGGCAGTGCATCCTAGGCGGCTGCCTAGTTTGCCTAATGGTAGCACCGGACCTGGTATACGGAATTTGTCATGCAAGAGGTAAGTGGCAGGTGAATCTGGAAGGGACCATCCAGTTAGGTCTTTAATGAAAGTTTGGACCTCCAACCAAAAGGTGGGGAGTGCTGGGCAGTCCCAGAAGATATGTAGAACTAAATCTTCTGATTTGTGGCGTTGCATAGGGGTCACACTTGAGGGTTGATCTTATGTAGGAGTTGAGGCATTTTATACCACCTTGTGAGTATCATGTGCTCATTTTCTTGGTATGTGTTAGCCAGTGAGGTCCTATGAGCAAATAGTGGAATTCTATCTTTTAGGAAGGAGAGAACGTGGTGTGAAGTTCAGATTCCCACTTTGACAGAAATCTCAGATTACAAAAGATTCACACTAACATGGAAAACCACTGTGATAGGACATGTCTGATCAGGACTGCTTCTTCTCAGAGATTTTCAAATGGAGTTAGTGATCTTACATTTTGATAAATTGGCGATAGGGATTTCAAATAGGAGCTTAGTTGCAGGCAGTCTGGGTCTGCACCATAAGATTTTTGGATATGTGCAGTGGTCATGAGTTTATTTTGTTGAGAGAAATGCCATAATTTAAACATTTCCTTGATGTAGAGAGTACAGAATTGGGAGTCAGTTAAACTATGTGGAAGCTGATTCAAGCCAAGTATCGGTGTCAGCAGGCCAGGGTATGGCGGGTAGTCTTGAAAATGGTTTTGATAATCTTAATAGTGGGGCTCGTAAGGGGATGTGAAAATATTTTCCCACTCTGGGCGGGTATGATGTCGATCCAAGCCAGGCCATTCAAAGGGAGTGGAAATGTCATCTGTTCTAAATCTATCCAAGGTTTGACCCATTTTAGAGTACACCAATCTATAAGTCTCATTAAATGGACTGTGCTATGATATTTGAATGGGTCTGGGTAACCAATGCCACTACATGATTTGGATAGGGTCAGGGTAGCTCTATATATTCTGGCTTTCTTTCCATCCCAAAGATATTGTAGAAAACAGGTGGCATCAACTCCGGTAGAGTTTGTAATAGGTATAAGACATGAGGTAGTGTAACAAATAATAATAATAATGCTTGGCTATTGGCTAACAGTCAGACCCCAGGGCTGGTGGGACACCTGGATTATCATTAAGGAGGTGAACTGGATCTATCCCATGCATGAGACATAACTGTACGTGAATACCCAGAACTGAAGTTTGCACTGTAACTTGCTAGAAAATTCACTGCAATATGGCAACCTGAAAGTTGGTGTATGGAAAGCCTTCAGAAATATCATTTCCTGCCAGTTTTATTGGCTGGATGGATTTCCCAGAAGTCTGCACTAGGATAGAAGTCAGAGTTTGGACATCCTGTACAAGAAAAGCATGCACTTTTGATGAGATGCTCCTAAAGGGTTAATCACTTCTAACAGAATGATGAAGACTTTGCAGCTTTTCTCATAAAAGCAATGCAAGTGCATACACTGATCAAATCATTCCCATTAAGAATCGTAATCCAAAAGACACAGGAGAACAAACCACTTTTTTTCACAGCAGAAACGGAGTCTACAAACTATGGTGCCAATCACTGAAAATTGATCACATCTGATCATCTGATCAGGCCTTCAGTACATCTACCATATCCATGCACACCGGGTCATCACTTCCATGTGAAATATCCATATAACCACCCACCGTTTTGAGGACGACTGCGAGGTCCAGTTGGAGTCTTCTGAGGATTTCAGTGCTTGGTTCCATCGGTTGTCTATACAACTTAAGCCTGTTTGACCCACTGAACATATGTTCTTCTGGGTTCAAACGTTTTGGTAAGCCTCCCTACTTCTGGTGGTGGTATATCTGCACTTCAAGCTTACATTTTGTTCACTGTTATGATCTTCACATGAAGTTTTTCATTTTTTATTTTTACATGGAATTAACTATTACATTTTGACATCCATTTTTCATTTGGACTTTGTCTGGGTTTCACTGGGTTTCATCCTTTTTTCTGATATTTGTTGTGGTTTCATGTTCATGTTCGCTACACTTTTTGTATCCATAAGACATGAGGTAAAATGTTAATTGTTCAGGATGCTATTATGTCGAAACAGGTGAATGCAGCCTTGTTCCAGCTATGAAGGTCCACCTTTATTTTCTTGGCCAATGGGTGAAAAATTTGTTCAAAAATGCTTTTCAGATTGGCATAGATCAAGATGCCTAAGAATTTAATATGGGATGGAGACCATCGGAAAGAAAACTGTTGTTGCAAACGATCCTGTTGAGGAAGCATGATATTTAGAGCTTCCGATTTTAAGGCGTTTATTTAATAATTAGATAGATTTCCATATGTCTCCAATTCTTGTGATAGGACAAGAAGGGTAGTGTGGGGTTGAGAAAATTAAATCATCTGCATATGCTGCAACTTCATGGTCAGATAAAGTGGCGTTGAGGCCTATAATCTCAGGATTCTTTCTAATAGTATGCAGGGATGGTTCCAGCAATAATATAAAAATTAAAGGGGACAGGGGGCAGCCTTGCTGAGTGCCATTGCTTATTGAGTAAGGTGTAGAGACTGCTATCTTTGCTTGAAAAGGCCATTTGACCATAACAAAATAAAGCTGTGGCATATAAAACAGATCTGCGTTTAATCAGTAGGGTCAGACCATTGTAGAGGACATTCAGTGTCTGCCATGTGGAGAGGCGTGCCTCTTAACAAATATTAAAGGAAAAGTATAGCCAAAGCTTTTTTGGCTATTCTTCTCCTATGGACCACAGGAGTGCAGTTTGTTCTGTCAGCTGACGTCACAGCCTGGACCGGCTCTGAAAAGATCCCGATAATACATAGTTTCCAAAAGTGGTAAATGACACTTCTAGAAAGTGTGAACAGGGGAAATTAGGAATCCAAAAATAAATTTAAATATGTGAGTGCCTATAGGTCACAGCAGCTGGCATGCAGAGTTACTCCACAAACCCTGTGTATATGGGTAACGATAAAGTAAAATGCAGCACCTACAGTGAAAACAATATAATGTCAATATATTATATGTATCAAAACATAATGTCAATAAAAATTCAGTCCAAATCCACCAATAGAAATCATTCACAGAAGAGATAGTTTAATCTACATTCAAATGCACCTTTCTGTGATATATGTGTATAAAAACATGTAGATAAACATGGACTTCCACCACGCAAAGACAAATCACTATTCTTGTGATTCCATCACCATCTATGCACTCACCAGAGGTACATGATGATCATGCCCTTTTTAATTGTCCCAGCATTATTTGAGCTCTCAGGTCTCCTCACAATCCATTCCAGTGTAGCACAGTACCACTTAAAACATCAAGTAGCTGCCAAACCGATAAACGGGAACAGCGGCGTGGCGTCAGCACTTAGGTCCCACTCAACGCATTTCATGCACAAGCACATCCTCAGGGGTTCTGGTACAGATTGTTTGGAGTGGTGAGAGACCAATTAATTCTGGGACAATTAAGAAGGACATGATCATTATGTATCTCTGGTGAGTGCATAGATGGTAGTAGAATCACAGGAATAGTGATTTGTCTTCACATGGTGGAAGTCTATGTTTATCTACATGTTTTTATACACATACAGTATCTCACAAGTGAGTACACCCCTCACATTTTTGTAAATATTTTAGCATATCTTTTCATGTGACAACACTGAAGAAATTACACTTTACTACAATGTAAAGTAGTGAGTGTACACCTTGTATAACAGTGTAAATTTTCTGTCCCCTCAATATAACTCAACACGTAGCCATTAATGTCTAAACTGCTGGCAACAAAAGTGAGTAAACCCCTAAGTGAAAATGTCCAAATTGGGCCCAGTTAGCCATTTTCCCTCCCCGGTGTCATGTGACTCATTAGTGTTACAAGGTCTCAAGTGTAAATGGGGAGCAGGTTTGTTAAATTTGGTGTTATTGCTCTCACTCTCTCATACTGGTCACTGGAAGTTTAACATGGCACCTCATGGCAAAGAACTCTCTGAGGGTCTGAAAAAAAGAATTGTTGCTATACATAAAGATGGCCTAGGCTATAGGAATATTGCCAAGACCCTGAAACTGAGCTGCAGCATGGTGGCCAAGACCATACAGCGGTTTAACAGTACAGGTTCAACTCAGAACAGGCCTCACCATGGTCGACCAAAGAAGCTGAATGCACATGCTCAGCGTCATATCCAAAGGTTGCCTTTTGGAAATAGATTAGTGAGTGCTGCCAGCATTGCTGCAGATGTTAAAGGGGTGGGGTTCAGCCTGTCAGTGCTCAGACCATATGTCGCACACTGCATCAAATTGGTCTGCATGGCTGTCATCCCAGAAGGAAGCCTCTTCTAAAAATGATGCACAAGAAAGCCTGCAAACAGTTTGCTGAAGACAAGCAGACTAAGGACATGGATCAAAGTATAGGGAGTGGCGCTGTGTTAGGAGTATAGATAAAATTTAGCAAGAAGTACAAGTGTAAAAAATAAAAGTGTAAAGAATAAGAAATTTTTTGGTATGATCCAAAAATTACTTACAGAAAAAAAAAATATATATATATATCCTTGTGTTAGTGAAAACACCTTAAACAGGTGAAAATTAATACTATATGTGCAAAAAATCGCAAATATTAAGCAGCATCACTAAATGACATAAATGCATCTTCACATGAATAAATATAAAGTGATAAAGTGCCGAAA
The DNA here is from genome assembly GCF_042186555.1 of Aquarana catesbeiana. Lineage (NCBI taxonomy): Eukaryota > Metazoa > Chordata > Amphibia > Anura > Ranidae > Aquarana > Aquarana catesbeiana. The sequence continues at coordinate 315,232,996 of NC_133327.1, read as the reverse complement.
ACAATAATTGTCCACCAATAATGTGTAAATATGCAATAATTATACGCAATAAAAATCATTAATATTGTGTCAAAAATCGCAGCTAAAAATCAAAAAACCATATGTTGTTTGGTGCAAAAAAGTTCATAGCAATTGTGCAGAAAATTCTTCTTAAGTGATAAAGTGCCGTGCTGTAACACCTGGAGGTCCCCCCAATGTGGTTGCACTCACCGGAGCGCTCCACCCCTGCAGGGGTACGAGCGTGTGATGTTAGTCCTGTCACTCCAGTCCTATAGATGTCAGTTTCCTTCCACGCGTCCCATTTCCAAAAAGCAGCTGTATACACAGAGAGGTGGGGACTTCCTGTCCCTTGGTATTAAAAGTCCCCACTGGATATCCGCTTGCATACTACGTTGGGTCTCAACATCTATATCGCAATTTTCCACTTTTCATTCACATCTGTCGTACAAATCCTGTACACCTACACTGCTAAATGTTGAGAAATAAATTGATTGACAGCCTGCATATTCAGCCAATAGCCCTATTGGCTGAATATGCAGGCTGTCAATCAATTTATGTGAGAGGTGTACTCACTTTTGTGAGATATTGTATATCACAGAAAGGTGCATTTGAATTTTAAATTAAACTATCGCTTCTGTGAAGGATTTCTATAGATGGATTTGGACTGAATGTTTATGGATATTATGTTTTGATACATATAAGGTCAAATTAGGAGTCATCTTTATGTTTAATGTTTTTTTTTATTGTACGAAAGATCTTCATAAGTACTGCCAACCTCTATATATCAGGTTGAGCTTGTAGAAATTATCTGAAAGATTTCTCTTTTCCTCTGAAATGTAACTGTTCTATTTATTCTATTAAGTTCTTTTAAAAACAACAGTTTTGTTTTTTCTGTTCAGTTAATTTATTAAATTTTCCTGAAAGGTTAGTGGCTTGGAAATAAGTATGAATACTGTAACCAGTTTTGTTAAGTGAATACATATAAAGGTAGAAAGAAAACAACCAAATAAAGCTCTTTATAAAATGATAAAAATGTAACCAGCAAGAGTTGGTAAAAAAAGCTCTTTATTTTTTCTTTTCTTTTCTTTTCTTTCCTAATGGACTTGTTATGCCCTCTACACACGACCAGTTTTGCCGTCGGAATAAATTCTGAAGGTTTTTCCGACGGAATTCTGCTCAAGTTGTCTTGCATACACATGGTCACACCAATTTCCGAACATCAAGAACGCGGTGACATATAGCACGTACGACGGGACAACACGTACGACGTCTCGTACTTGCTTCAGAGCATGCATCATTTTTGGTACAGCGAAACAGCATACAGACAAGCGGTTTTCCCAATAGGAATTTGTTCCGTAAGAAAAATATAGAACATGTTCTCTAAGTCTGTCTGAATTATTCAATGTAAACAGGCCTTTGGGGCATAAACACAGTCGGAATATACGATGAAAAGCTCCCATTGGACTTTTTCTGTCGGAAATTCCGACCGTGTGTACATAAGTCTTTCATAGTTCAGCAGTTTTCCTATAAGAAATTGCTGATGTCACATTGATCTAGAAACAAGTAAACAATGTTGAGCTACAAAGAATTTTAATTGCTCACAGGTGCTTGCAGCCAATATAACTGTGTGTAGGACTCATCCTGAGCCTGCTCATTGTGAGGCTGTAGGAACTTAGACCAAGTGGAACTGGTCTAAGTGGTGAGTTAAAAACCAGAGTTAGAGTGAACTAGTCTTGCTTTTTGTTTGCTGGGTTGCATTTTTGGGGCTTTTCCTTTTAGTTTTTCAATCACCTTTTTCTGTCACTTTTTAATTTTTTTTTTTTCTTCTTTGGTTCCTTCAGGCTATCAATTAAGGGGGGTGGGTAATTGCTCACAGGTGCTTGCAGCCTATATAACTGTGTGTAGGACTCAACCTGAGCCTGCTCATTGTGAGGCTTTAGGAACTTAGACCAAGTGGAACTGGTCTAAGTGGTGAGGTAAAATCCAGAGTTAGAGTGAACTAGTCTTGCTTTTTGTTTGCTGGGTTGCATTTTTGGGGCTTTTTCTTTTAGTTTTTCAATCACCTTTTTCTGTCACTTTTTAAATAGCTTTTTTCTTTTTTTTTTCTTCTTTGGTTCCTCTGGCTATCAATTAAGGGGAGTGGTTAATTGCTCACAGGTGCTTGCAGCCTATATAACTGTGTGTAGGACTCATCCTGAGCCTGCTCATTGTGAGGCTGTAGGAACTTAGACCAAGTGGAACTGGTCTGAATGGTTTTAGAGCCTGTAAAGCATGCAAGCGCCACCGGCGCCATCTTGGATAAGGGAAAAGATCATTGTGAGGCTGTAGGAACTTAGACCAAGTGGAATGTCTGAATGGTTTTAGAGCCTGTAAAGCATGCAAGCGCCACCGGCGCCATCTTGGATAAGGGAAAAGATGAGGGAAAGGCAAATGTTTTCGCCTTAAAACAAAAAATATATATATCAGTCCAAGGTTGCTGTTAATGTTCTAGAGCTTTAAAGGAGATGTTTCCTAAAGGACTATTAAAGGCTCCTAAAAGTAGTTGTCTAGTCTAAAGACCTAATCCTACCATGACCAGACTCAATTGTATAGGGCCACCATCGTGGGGGTGATTGGTTCTTCATCCCCAGCGGTGGGTGCCCCGGGCGTCCGTGTGGTCTAGATTGACAGGGATGGCCCCAACCAGAGAATCTTTTGGAAAATTTTTTTAAACCAGTGAAGTGAAAACGGGAGCAAAAGTGTATTAATGACTACAGCCTGTAAGATAGGCAACCAATCCAGTGGAAATCCGATGATATCAACACAACAATACAGTATACATGGTCATATTACATCTATTAATATCCGTTTTATACCACACACAAATGCAGATAATACCAGCTCAATTTAGAGTTGGAAATATTGGATATAATGAATGACCTAGAAAAGGAAAAGAGGAAGAAGAAAAAAGGAGGGGGAGGGGAGGAAGAAGGGGGGGGGGAGAAAAGGGGAACAGAGGGAAGGCCAAGTTAGGGCTGATAATGCCACAGTTTTTTAAAGGAAGGGCTTGAAACTGAACGCATCATTCATGCCCGGATATTTGAGGGCCGACAACTCGTGTATCCAGCGCGTCTCCTTTTGAAGGAGGAGCCTGTCATAGTTTCCCCCTCTATCTCCAGGAGGAATATGTTCCAGCGCAAAAAAATGTAGGCAATTAGTATCAAAATTGTGATGTAGACCTACATGGCGACTGATCGGAGTCTCCATTCTTTTTTTCCGTATCAGGGAGACATGATCCCTGATGCGACAGAAGAAGGGTCTTTTAGTTTTACCAATATAGAACATCTTACACTCGCATAGCATAATGTACACGATGCCAATAGATTGACAGGTTATTGCAAATCTTGGTTTGTATAGATGCCCATTGGGCAGTAGAAGATTTCGGGTCGCCAAAATATACCTACAGTAAGAACAATGATGGCACGGTCTACTGCCTCTATCAGTTTCTTTAACTTTAATGGTGTGGCTTTCATAATGACTGTGTACCAACGAGTCCCTCAGGGATCGACATCGTCTGAACGTGATCTCCGGATATGGGTTTAAATGTTTGGCCACTTTTTCGTCCCCCATCAGCAAATACCAATACTTGCTGAGAATTTCACGTGTTTGTTTATGTTGACTAGAGTAAGTAGTGATGAGTCTGACTCCAGGATTTGCTTTTTTGGGTCTGCTGTTGTGTAAAAGAGAAGCTCTATTTTGATTCTTAGCTCTGAGATATGCTTTTTTAAGGCATTTATTACTGTATCCTCGGTTAAGGAAGCGCAAACGTAAACATTTGGCCTCCTTTTCGAAGTCAGACTCATCACTACAGTTACGTTTAGCTCGCAGATATTGCCCATAGGGCACACTAGTGATGAGGGGGACCGGGTGGGAACTGGTGGCATGCAGCAGAGAATTTGCTGCAGAGGATTTGCGGTATAGGGTCGTTCTGATGCTGCCATCTGGTTTCACTGTGATTTGAGTATCCAAAAAGGTCAGACTGGATTGACTAAATTCAACCGTAAACTTAAGGTTGAACCTATTGATTTTTAAATTTTCCAAAAAGGACAAGAGAAGATCTTGGGGGCCCACCCATATGAAAAAAACATCCTCAATAAATCTCCTCCATAGGGGGATTTGATCCATATATTGCTGCATGTCATCACTGGAGAATAATGCCAACCTGTATCTGGGGGGGTGGGAATGGGAATTATTCTCCAGTGATGACATGCAGCAATATATGACCTTTTTGGATACTCAAATCACAGTGAAACCAGATGGCAGCATCAGAACGACCCTATACCGCAAATCCTCTGCAGCAAATTCTCTGCTGCATGCCACCAGTTCCCACCCGGTCCCCCTCATCACTAGTGTGCCCTATGGGCAATATCTGCGAGCTAAACGTAACTGTAGTGATGAGTCTGACTTCGAAAAGGAGGCCAAATGTTTACGTTTGCGCTTCCTTAACCGAGGATACAGTAATAAATGCCTTAAAAAAGCATATCTCAGAGCTAAGAATCAAAATAGAGCTTCTCTTTTACACAACAGCAGACCCAAAAAAGCAAATCCTGGAGTCAGACTCATCACTACTTACTCTAGTCAACATAAACAAACACGTGAAATTCTCAGCAAGTATTGGTATTTGCTGATGGGGGACGAAAAAGTGGCCAAACATTTAAACCCATATCCGGAGATCACGTTCAGACGATGTCGATCCCTGAGGGACTCGTTGGTACACAGTCATTATGAAAGCCACACCATTAAAGTTAAAGAAACTGATAGAGGCAGTAGACCGTGCCATCATTGTTCTTACTGTAGGTATATTTTGGCGACCCGAAATCTTCTACTGCCCAATGGGCATCTATACAAACCAAGATTTGCAATAACCTGTCAATCTATTGGCATCGTGTACATTATGCTATGCGAGTGTAAGATGTTCTATATTGGTAAAACTAAAAGACCCTTCTTCTGTCGCATCAGGGATCATGTCTCCCTGATACGGAAAAAAAGAATGGAGACTCCGATCAGTCGCCATGTAGGTCTACATCACAATTTTGATACAAATTGCCTACATTTTTTTGCGCTGGAACATATTCCTCCTGGAGATAGAGGGGGAAACTATGACAGGCTCCTCCTTCAAAAGGAGACGCGCTGGATACACGAGTTGTCGGCCCTCAAATATCCGGGCATGAATGATGTGTTCAGTTTCAAGCCCTACCTTTAAAAAACTGTGGCATTATCAGCCCTAACTTGGCCTTCCCTCTGTTCCCCTTTTCCTCCCCCCCTTTTCCCCCCCTTCCCCCCCCCCCTTCTTCCTCCCCTCCCCCTCCTTTTTTCTTCTTCCTCTTTTCCTTTTCTAGGTCATTCATTATATCCAATATTTCCAACTCTAAATTGAGCTGGTATTATCTGCATTTGTGTGTGGTATAAAACGGATATTAATAGATGTAATATGACCATGTATACTGTATTGTTGTGTTGATATCATCGGATTTCCACTGGATTGGTTGCCTATCTTACAGGCTGTAGTCATTAATACACTTTTGCTCCCGTTTTCACTTCACTGGTTTAAAAAAATTTTCCAAAAGATTCTCTGGTTGGGGCCATCCCTGTCAATCTAGACCACACGGACGCCCGGGGCACCCACCGCTGGGGATGAAGAACCAATCACCCCCACGATGGTGGCCCTATACAATTGAGTCTGGTCATGGTAGGATTAGGTCTTTAGACTAGACAACTACTTTTAGGAGCCTTTAATAGTCCTTTAGGAAACATCTCCTTTAAAGCTCTAGAACATTAACAGCAACCTTGGACTGATATATATATTTTTTGTTTTAAGGCGAAAACATTTGCCTTTCCCTCATCTTTTCCCTTATCCAAGATGGCGCCGGTGGCGCTTGCATGCTTTACAGGCTCTAAAACCATTCAGACATGCGCACCATGAGTTATGGACGCCGCTGGCGTCAGAATGACGCCGCTGCGCCCTCCCACGTCATGACGCAGGCAATCTCAATGAACGTCCGCATCCCGGAGGTGAAATCAGACGCCGCCGAGATGGGGGTATATAAAGGCGGTTATACACCGCTCACAGCTCTGGTATCGGTGCTTATCTACAGAGGATGCGTTAAGCCCCCTCAAGCCCACGTGCCGTGTTTATGTCTCCAAAGTAAGTTGCTCTCTTGCAGCCTTGTCACCACTGATTGTGTGCTGCGCTCTTTGATTTCTAATGGTCCTTTTATTATATTTCCTTTTTTTCTCTCTATTCAGAAAACTGCTGTAATGGGAATCGCTCCCTTAGGACAATTTAATTGTGCTTTTACCAGGGATTAGGTCATCAGAACTTGGTGTTTATCTCCATTTATAGAATTTGCACTGGCTGTGAGACTCTCATGTTCTAGGTCAGGATTTACATTTGGTTCTACTGAAGGTAACACATTCCTTAAATTAAAGGTGATTGGTATCAAATTGATATCTGATGCGATCCCTCATCTAATATACATTCTATCTGTATTTCTTAAAGGGCCTCTTCAAATACTTTATATTCCCCTGTGGTCACTCTATGACAGTGAGGTCCCACCTTTATGAGAACCCCCCATTTTTAAGTTGGCAGCAGCTCTATTCTATGCGGGCATTTACGCTACACGGGTGTACTACAGCTTGGTAAGATATGCAAATTCAAATCTTTTTCATATACAATTGTTTGGATTGTTTTGTTTTTCAAATCTATGTGTACATATTGTAATGTTCTGTACTATTCTATTAACCAATATCCAATATCTTTGGTTCACATTCTGTACATATTTAAACTATTGATGTATTGATTACTGCTTATTTTCTCATTATTCAGAGTTCACTACAATCATTGCCTTTAAACACTCCTGAAGAAGCTCACATTTGAGCGAAACATGTCGAGCAAGTGGCAGATTGTCATGGCACCTTTAAGTAGTTGCTTTATGTAGCACTGTACAAAGTGAATGAATTTAAGCTAAATTGTTCATGTTTAAGCATTTTTAGAATTATGTCTCATTCTTTCTATGTGAGGCACAGATGTTTTTAATCTTTATCAAATAAAAATAATAATTTTTTATAATTGGTACGGAATTTATTGTCTAAATTGTTGAGTTAAGAAGCACCTTAAAAGTCCCTGGGGGAAAAAGGGATATTTCTCTTCTTTTTCCCCTATCCCCTTATAGGCTAATCTAGCCTTCTTTTCTACTTTATAGTCTTGCTTTCTGTTTGCTGGGTTGCATTTTTGGGGCTTTTCCTTTTAGTTTTTCAATCACCTTTTTCTGTCACTTTTTAAATAGCTTTTTTTTTTTTTTTCTTCTTTGGTTCCTTCAGGCTATCAATTAAGGGGAGTGGTTAATTGCTCACAGGTGCTTGCAGCCTATATAACTGTGTGTAGGACTCATCCTGAGCCTGCTCTTTGTGAGGCTGTAGGAACTTAGACCAAGTGAAACTGGTCTAAGTGGTGAGTTAAAAACCAGAGTTTAAAACAGGAGGTTATAACAGGGGTCATAGTACCTGTGTAGTGTGAGTACATGAGTGTTGTCTGAGTAGTGTGCGTTAGTACTTGTGTATTGTGTACTGTATACTTGAGTAATGTGAGTGCACGTAGGTCTGCGACTGTTCTGCGATTGCACGTAGGTCTGTGAGTACCTGTGTATTGTCTTGTTGTGTACCTGTGTATTGTCTTGAGTATTAGTGCCAGGAAGCTAGCTGTTAGGTAATTTGGACAGGGTAAAATCCCCAATCCTCACTAAATTTAATAGGTACGATGCCCGGCGGGTGTGGAGAGGTGACTCTTTGTACATCTTGCTGCAGGTATGCGTTCCTTGATCATCCGATCGAGGGAAAATACTGCTGTGCAAAATGTAAGCACATTGTTTCCCTGGAAGCCCAGGTTCTGAATCTGGGGAAGCAACTGTCAGCACTGAGAAGTCCCTCCATACTAAAGGAGAGCCAGGAACGTACACGGCAGGTGCCGGCAGGGGCCAGCACAGAGGTGTGTGGAGACAAAGAGGTGCAGGCACTAGCAAAGAGTAGATGGGTGACAGTCAGGAGGGGTAGAGGGGGAAGTGCCAGGGAGGCCGATCCAGGACTGGAGCATCCCAATAAGTACGCTCCATTGAGTGACATTGGTGAAACCAGTCAGGGACCAGCACTGCTGGAGCTGAGGGACTCTCCTAGCTGCCGGGGGAAGAACTCCTCCAGTGAGAGTGGGGGGGCAGCAAAGGGAAAGGAAAGACAGATTCTGGTGGTAGGGGACTCAATTCTTAGAAGGACAGAGTGGGCAATCTGTAATCAAGACCTGAAGCGCCGAACAGTAGGTTGTCTACCAGGCGCTCGGGTTCGGCACATCACGGATCTTGTGGACAGATTACTGGGAGGGGCTGGGGAAGACCCGGCTGTCATGGTGCACGTTGGCACCAATGACAAAGTCAAAGGCAGATGGAGTGTCCTAAAGAACGATTTTAGGGACTTAGGAGCTAAATGGAGGAAAAGGACCTCCAAGGTAGTATTCCCAGGAATACTACCGGTACATCGAGCCACACCAGAAAGGCAGAGGGAGATTAGGGAAGTAAACAAGTGGCTGAAGAGCTGGTGTAGTAAGGAGGGGTTTGGGTTCCTGGAGGACTGGGCCGACTTCTCAGTCGGTAACCGGTACTATAGAAGGGACGGACTGCACCTAAATGAGGAGGGTGCAGATCTGCTGGGAATGAAGATGGCCAAAAAGTTAGAGGGGTTTTTAAACTAGGCGATGGGGGGAGGGTCCAGAGGCAGAGATAGCCAGCGCAGAAGATATTCCAGAGGGTAGTATTGGGGGCATTAGTGGTAGGTTAACCAAAGCACAAAAACACAAGGTGAGTATAGTAGCAAGTCCTAGTTGCAATCTCGAAACACCCAATACGAGGACAATATGCGACCGGTCTAAACTATGTGGCATGTTCACCAATGCCAGGAGCATGGTGGACAAGATGGGTGAACTAGAGATACTGTTGTACAAGGAGGATTTGGATTTGTGGGAATTTCAGAGACCTGGTTCAACAGCTCTCATGATTGGCTGGCAAACATATAAGGGTATACCCTATACCGCAAAGATAGAGAGGGTAAAAAAGGGGGAGGGGTATGCCTATATATCAAGAATAATGTACAAGTGAATGTGAGAGATGACATCACTGAGGGAGCTAGAGAGGAGGTGGAATCCTTATGGGTAGAGCTCCAAAGGGATGAAGCTAAGGGGAAAATAATACTGGGAGTATGCTATAGGCCCCCTAACCTGAGGGAGGAAGTGGAGACGGATCTCCTATCACAAATTGGATTAGCAGCAAGGATGGGAAGTGTTATCATAATGGGGGATTTTAATTATCCAGACATAGACTGGGCGGAGGGAACCGCGCATTCATTTAAGGCTCGCCAGTTCCTTAATGTCTTGCAGGACAATTTTTTTGGGTCAGATGGTAGATGCACCAACTAGAAATAAAACATTACTGGATCTACTGATTACCAACAATACAGACCTGATCACAGATGTGGAAATACGGGGCAATTTAGGTAACAGCGATCACAGGTCAATTAGTTTCAGTATAAATCACACAAATAGGAAACATAAAGGGAATACAAAGACACTGAATTTCAAAAGAGCCAACTTCCCTAAACTACAAACCTTGCTAAAAGGCATAAATTGGGATACAATATTAGGAACAAAGAATACGGAGGAGAGATGGGTTTGCTTTAAGAGCATATTAAATAAGGGCATTAGCCAATGTATCCCATTGGGTAATAAATTTAAAAGAGCGAACAAAAGTCCTGGATGGCTTACCTCCAATGTAAAAATGCATATAAGAGCAAAGGAGAAGGCCTTCAAAAAATACAAGGTTGAGGGATCATCCTCAGCATTCAGACTTTATAAAGAATGCAACAAGAAATGTAAGGGTGCAATTAGGACAGCTAAGATAGAACATGAAAGATACATAGCGGAGGAGAGCAAAAAAAATCCCAAGAAATTCTTTAAGTATGTAAACAGTAAAAAAGGGAGGACAAACCATATTGGCCCCATAAAGAATGAGGAAGGACATCTGGTTACAAAGGATGGGGCGATGGCAAAGGTATTGAATTTATTCTTCTCCTCAGTCTTCAAGAGTGAATCGGGGGGCTTCAGTAACCAAAACTGCAGTGTTTATCCTCATGACACAACACAGGAAGCACCTCCATGGTTAACAGAGGACAGAATTAAAATTAGACTTGAGAAACTTAACATTAATAAATCACCGGGACCAGATGGCTTGCATCCGAGGGTACTTGTCATGAAAGACGTTCTGCTAGTTCAGCCGTCGGCGGAAGATCAGTTAACAGAGCTACTGTCAGTAGAGCAAGAGGACGCGTTCGGAGGCACGTTGACGCGAACGGACGCATGCGGGTGCGCGCTAATACGAGCGGGTGTACGCGGGTACACGACGAGACGAACGGGCACGTACGATCGGTACTCGGGCGTGCACGTGTGCACGCGGCGGCGCGCAGACGTGCAGTGTGACAGCCTTTGGCGCCATTAGGCCTATTTAAGGGTACCTGTCAGCATGCTTCCTTGCTGTCCGGTCTACAGCGTTTCCTGTGACCCTAAGCTTCCAGTATACCTGTTTACCTGATTCCTGTTACCCGGCTTGTTCCTGACTTCTCCTGTTTGCTGCCTGTCTCTGACCTCGGCTTGTCTGACGATTCTCCTGCCTCATCCTTCAGTTATTACCTGCCTGTCCGTTGCCGACCCGGTCCGTGCCCTGACTACTCTCCTGATTCCGTTTTGTACCTGCTCTGCTTGCCTGTGTTTGACCCGGCCTGTCTGACTTTGCTAGTGCTTCAGTTGTACTACAGAACACCTCCCTGCTGCCTGCTTGTTCATGGGTTCCTGCTAGCTACAGTGCTTCTCTATCCAGTCAACAGTTCCAGTGTTCCTGCCAAGAGTTCCGGTTCTTCTACCAGTTGTTCCAGTGCTTCAGTTGTACTACAGAACACCTCCCTGTTGCCTGTTGTTCCTGAGTTTCTGCCAGTGGATCCAGTGTTCCTGTCAGTCCTCTTGCCACTTACCAAGCACTTGTGGCCCCCTGCGCTCCTGAGTCCCTGTCTTCTCTATCAGGGGCTCTCGAACCAGAGGCACACGAGAGGCTACTCCTTGCATTCTGGGCTCCACCACCAGGTACGTGACAGTACTTAGGGAACTCAGTCAAGTGATTGCCAGTCCATTGTTCCTAATTTTTACAGATAGTCTACTGACTGGAATAGTACCAGCTGATTCGAGAAAAGCCAATGTAGCACCAAAACTGGCTACAAGGGCGAGTTCAGAGGGTGGTGATAAATGGGGAGTACTCAGAATGGTCAGGGGTGGGTAGTGGGGTTCCTCAGGGTTCTGTGCTGGGACCAATCCTATTTAATTTGTTCATAAACGATCTGGAGATGGGATAAACAGTTCAATCTCTGTATTTGCAGATGATACTAAGCTAAGCAGGGCAATAACTTCTCCGCAGGATGTGGAAACCTTGCAAAAAGACCTGAACAAATTAATGGGGTGGGCGACTACATGGCAAATGAGGTTCAATGTAGAAAAATGTAAAATAATGCATTTGGGTGGCAAAAATATGAATGCAATCTATACACTGGGGGGAGAACCTCTGGGGGAATCTAGGATGGAAAAGGACCTGGGGGTCCTAGTAGATGATAGGCTCAGCAATGGCATGCAATGCCAAGCTGCTGCTAACAAAGCAAACAGAATATTGGCATGCATTAAAAGGAGGATCAACTCCAGAGATAAAACGATAATTAATTCTCCCACTCTACAAGACTCTGGCCTGGCCGCACCTGGAGTATGCTGTCCAGTTCTGAGCACCAGTCCTCAGGAAGGATGTACTGGAAATGGAGCGAGTACAAAGAAGGGCAACAAAGCCAATAAAGGGTCTGGAGGATCTTAGTTATGAGGAAAGGTTGCAAGCAATGAACTTATTCTCTCTGGAGAAGAGTGGCTTGAGAGGGGATATGATTTCAATTTACAAATACCGTACTGGTGACCCCACAATAGGGATAAAACTTTTTCGCAGAAGAGAGTTTAACAAGACTCGTGGCCACTCATTAAAATTAGAAGAAAAGAGGTTTAACCTTAAACTACGTAGAGGGTTGTTTACTGTAAGAGCGGCAAGGATGTGGAATTCCCTTCCACAGGCGGTGGTCTCAGCGGGGAGCATTGATAGCTTCAAGAAACTATTAGATAAGCACCTGAATGACCGCAACATACAGGGATATATAATGCAATACTGACACATAATCACACACATAGGTTGGACTTGATGGACTTGTGTCTTTTTTCAACCTCACCTACTATGTAACTATGTAACTATGTAAGAATTGTGTATGAATAGTGTGTGCTGCAGAAATCTTCCAAGGCCCATCACAGGTCATTTGTTGCTGCAGTAGTGTAAGGTTGGTATACTTATAGTATACGTATAGTATATTTTTCATAGGTTTTGAAATATAATGTTGCTATTTGTATGGGAGCAAAATATTATTTTTTAATAATATGTCTGCTGGTACTATGGACTGTAACAAGCATGTGCAGATATAAATAAAATACATTCCTCATATATTAATGACAACAGAGCTTCAATAACCTGTGTCTGCGTAAGCATTGTTCACAGTTGTTAAATAGCCCACAGCAATATGAACATACATCAGCTCTTTTTGACACTTATATATACAGTAGATATGAAAATTTACAACACACATAGGCAACACTTTAGCACCTATCTACAGCTTCAGGAAAAAAATAGATCCCTCTGAAATCTAGTAAGGAAATATAGATGTCAATCTATAATTAGAGATCTAGACATCCTTCCAGATGTTAAAAGTTGAAAGCAATTTCAATAAGTGAATATTTGAAGCTGAAACATAAATTACTATTAAATGTCACATAGTATTTGCCTCTTCATCTTTGTTCCCTGACTATTTCATGCAGTGACAGCCTAATTATCTCTTGTGAACTATATACCTTCACTGGATATCAATATGGTCATAAAAAGATGAACATGTATAATTGTCTTCTTTTGTCTTCATTGATGGAATTGTCCCATAAAATCGCTATAATAACAAAGAAAATGCTTATTACCAAAATAAAAAGTTTGACTTTTACACTAACATTTTGGATTTACATTATAGGAGTTTATGGTGCTATCGCGTTTAGGTAAGAACTGTGACAGCGTGAAGCTGTGTCACGGTGGAAAATGGTAGTAACTGCATGAGTGTAGTTTGGCAAGACTGGAATACAGGATCATTAAAAGTATAAGTTTCACCTGGAGTTCTCACCCATACAGGGAAAGGGACTCCAGATCATGTGTTGTATAGACAGAAAACAAGCTTGTTGGTTTTCTGAGGGCTTGGCAAATCCTTGTTTGGGTTCGAGAGGTGGGAGGCTTCATAGAGACTTAGATAAAGACTGCAACCCTAGATTCATTTTAGTGAGCAACCAGATGCCACTTATTGTGCAGCAGTGCAAGATCTCTTTTAATTTGAGAGTGACTGTGGCCCAGGGCTCCATCCTCCCCAGGAGTCTGTGTCACTGCAAGGAATAGGTGATAAACCCAATTTAGTTGTGAAACTTTATTTTTTAAAACAAGCAGGAAAACTCTAAAAAGAAGAAAAGTAGACTTTGTGAGTGTTTGAATCCTTGTAAGTGCTACACTTGAGCTAACCTTACCAAAGTACATTGAAATTAGACATTTTGTTTCTGTCGCATATTTGGATCATTCTATCCAGATTATATCTCTGGTCCCTTCACATGAAAATGTATCACTAATCATTTCCAGATTTCAATCTAATAGTATTTTTAACAATGAACAGAAATTATCCTTGAAGAATATTATTATTATTATTATTATAATACGCGATTTATATAGGGCCAACAGTTTACGCAGCACTATGTATACAATGTATAGGGGGGACAACACAATTACAGTACAGTTCAATACAAAAGGTACAGGAGGGCCCTGCTCGTAGAGCTTGCATTCTAAAGGGAGGGGGTGGTGGTACAAAAGGTAATAGAAGTCCATCTTGGCTGCTGTTAACCTCCCTATCTGTATGATTATTTCAGATTTTTGATGCTCAAAGCGGTACAATGTTTTGCATGGAAATTTGGCGTTTTATATTGTAGGCCTGTAATTCTTAGGAATAACACACTTAAATCTGTCCAAACAAGAGTCTAGTAGACATCCCGGGTATGATAAAGTTTGAGACGAGAAATTATAAATTATAATACAATAAATAACTATAAATAATTATAACAAATACCAATATAATAATAATAAAATGTATTCAATAATGTAATGAAATCAAAAACACTGAAATTTGCTCAGTTGCAGAATTGTCGCTGTCATTACTTTCAGTGTTTGATGACGAATTTCCCCACAAATCACTATCGCTCAATTCTGCAAGTGATTCAAATTTATTATCACTGTTTCCTAGCTGGTCTAAAACTGCTTTTAATGTAAAGGGACGCAAATGGTTGCTATGAACAATCTCCAGTTTGTAGGCAGAAAGAACACTCTGAAAAGGAAACTATTAAACATCTGTAATGGCTGTGTAGGGCCACATTTGTTATATGAGATGCCCCTTTTCATAGTTTGCACCATATTTTTTTGTGTTTTAGCTATGTTTCACTCAATTGAAGATGTGATATCTTGATTTTTACTTTAATCTATATATTTTATAGTCTACTTATATTTCATTCTTGCAATGTCAGGTATCATATATATATATTTTGATTATTTTTGAATAAAGCATGAATTACCAATTGTATATTTCTGAGGTTATCCTTGATACTGTATTCTTCCCTTTGTATTAACTAGTAATTTTTCTGTGGAATTACTATTATTTAGTCTGAAGATTGTGGGTTTTTACAAAAAATGATTTCTTTACCTGTGGTTTTATTGTCATCATGAAAAGTGAGATGGTGATTTATGACAATCATTGAAGGGTAGTTTATTTAAAAAATGTTAAAAAGGATGTTGCTTGTTTTTTCTCTATTATTATACCATCTACTGTTCAAACAGTCCATGAACATTTATATTACTGATAAGTCTATCAACTGGGTGTGGGACCCTAAAATTAGATTTACACTATGTGCTGACCTGTAAATCAGTGAATCTTCTTCTAGAAATACACATGTTATCATTTTAAATCAGAACTAAGAAAGCAGCTGTCAAAAGGGTTGGACACCTCCCTAGCAATATCTATACATAACAAAAACTAAAAAATTAAACTAAAACTACAAAAGTAGCCTAAGGCCAGTCATACATGGTGCAAATTTCTTCATCAACAAGGATAGTGCTGACAGCGGAATCTCTCCTGCCAAGCTTTTATCTGCTCCCGGCAGGGCGTGAGGGAATCCATCCTCACTGGGAGAAGACAGTGAATATCGCTAGTGGCTTTAGCAGCCCCTAGCCATAATCATAAGAGAATCCGGCAGGCTGGTTGTACCCAAGTTAATTGATCGATCAACTTGGTATATTCAGCCTGCCCATTAATAATTTAAAACTGTGTATGGCCGGCCTAACTCATGCAACACTAAAAAAAAAAAAAAAAATTGCAAGTTAGGAATAACCAGATACAAATATACAAAAAAGCAAGTGTGGTGTTTATATCTCTGGCCAGTAGATCTTATTATTTGCAGTTGTTACACGTAGCATACCTTCTATAATCTGACAAGTTCTGGTTCCTCTTCCTTGATTGCGCTTGATTTATGGAAGTGTGAAATTGTTAATAAAGCACTCTATACTCTACCTTCCAGACTACAGGACCCAACAAGATTAACAGTTGTCTAATCTATCTCTATAGCAGCCTTCACCCTTTCTTGCACACCACGGTTAACCTGCAATTCCTTTTAATGCTTGAATTGTTATGGTGGAGAAATTCATGCTTTTTTCTAATCAGGAGATCTTGCCTACTAGTAGACAGAGCACTTTACTTATTCACTGCCTGGCTGGGAGCAGAAAGACAGGGCATGTTCTGTACTCTATCAGCTTCTTAGGAAATGCTGTGCACCTACAGCAATTGCGTTTTTAGAACATTGAAAATTACAGCAACTTGGACAGCATAATGGCAAATCTACACAATTTATTTGAGAGAGAGTTAGTTGTTACCTGTGAGATTTTTGCTCTAAAGAATGAAATGATAAAAGATCAACTAATGGAAAAAACAAAAGAGAAAGATTACTCTTGGAACATGATTTAACTCTAGCAAAGGCTTTACAAGGCAAAAATCCTAAATCTAGGCTCAATACAAAGGTAGAAGAGGTACAACACAGAACATTACAGTACCATAATTGCAAAAATCAGACACTGAAAAACCCTGACATACTACTGCTAGGCAGGTTCATGAAATTACTGTCCCAGAGGTTACTGTCTTGAGCTTCAGATAATATCACAATGTTCACTCTCCTGCGCTGTGTGGTAAATCCCAACGTGACTCTTATCTTGACATGTTAGTATATGTAGATAATGCACACCTCACTGCCTTCCAAAGACTGGGGAAGTCCATTTGAACTGAAAGCATAGAGGAACCCAGGGGGCATGTAGGCCTAGTGCATTATCTTTAATACATCTTTTTATTGAATAAAGTAGAAGTGAATATACTCACAAACCAGTACTTTGTCATAGCATTATCATAAAATTATCCGCTTAAGTCCATATGCAAAAATCCACAACACTTGTAGTCACATCGGCTTGAGTGTGCACTTTACCTATTACTACTGCTTCTGCTAACAAGGGCAGTTCCGTGATCCTGAGTGCATGATACATGATCTGTTGTCTGGATAATGTCATTGAAAATATACCTACTTAAGTACTTTGCAAATTAGCCACTACTGCAACTACTCTGAAACTGGTGGTTTAGGTATTTAATATTTTCTTTATTAAAGGTATTTTATAGGGCTGACAATTTCTACAGTGCTTTACATATATTGTACTTTCTCATCAGTAAGTTTTGGCAATCTTAGAAACCCCTTTGGGACAGCAGGCAGGAACCTAAATAAAAAACTTCTAAGATAAATTAAAGAAAAAAGATGCAGACAAGTGTTGGATGTTATAAGGCCGTGGCTGTTTATTATTGGTTTCAAAATTATATATCAATTCATCATATCAAAGACTTAAATATATAAACTTTAAGCAACCTAGCCACTACGACTCAGGTTGCATATACTATATTACCGACTTCATAACTTTCCAAAAGACAGGTGATCCTAAGACCACCTGTCCCCAAACCCCTGCACCGCGTCCATCTCAACACAAGAATTCAAGTCTGCATTAAAAATGTCTGATAAATAGATGTCATCCTTCCTATATAAACCTTGCACTCCACCCACTAATTTCAAATGCCTAAAGGATAAAATGCCTAATATTTTAAGAAACTTGGCTACTGCCCTATTGATCCTTTTTCTAATTTTTTCCAAGGGGTGCATAGAAGGAAGGGAAAGCCAACACAATCTTTGCACTACCTCAGAGAAAACAATAACCATGTTAGGCAAAGACAATTGAATCCTGTGTAAATCGTCCCTAATTCTAAAAATGATGTCTATGTCTAATGTTTTATGTTTACCAATATCACTCCCCCCAAAATGTATAAATAATACATCCGGGGGGGGGGGGATTCTGTAAAAGATTCCCTATTTCTCCAATAAATCAGCCCACACCATATCTCTTCTTTCAGTCCGAAAAACCCTAAACATCTTCGGATCCAAACCTAAATTAACAGCATAAACTCTTTTCTTAGCTCTCAGATGTGCCCAAAAACATAGGAATATCCAATAATCCAAATTATCTGACATTTACCTGAAATGAGTCAAAAAGAATGGTTAGGGTGAATATATAATAAGTAACTATCAGACTTCCATCTACCTACTTTTTTTATTATGTTAGCATCCAACCCTAATCTGGAAACCTCAGTAGCCACTCCAATTCTAAACAAATGAGATGTGAGATTAGAATTTTCTAAATTTACCTTTTTAAGCATTTCTTAAAAACGCATATTAATTGATATTTAGTAAAAGGAGAACCTGACTCATGTAAGAAAAAACTTGGACCCCCCATTGGTCTAATACTTAAATAATTCTTTAACAAACTTATTGGACATATAGGAGAGCTGTGGCAAGCATATAAATGTATCTACCTCTTCTCAATTGGTCGGTTTTTGACCTTCTGATAAATATTCGCACAGTTGTATCAGAAACAATAATATCCCAGGATTGGATAAATTTCAGCTCAGAGACTCTAAGAGCAGCAAAAAAAGTAACAAAGTGCTGCTTTAAGAAACACCGATTCAAATGAAGAAAAACAAACCTCTTCAGTGACTGAACAAAGTCTACCTAAAGTATCTGGAGTAATAAGGAAGCGTGAAGCTGATTTAAAATTATCTTTCTTATAACCCTTTAAAGCTTGTTTAACTGAAAAATATGCCAAACAGGAAGGCAAATTATTAAGGTTAAGAAAAAATGAAACTCCAGACAATGTCTTTTGCACATATGACCATGAATAATGTTTACTAAATAGAAAATTCAAAAATAACACCATAACACCACTAAACCTTCTGAAAAAGAACCCACAGGTGTTTAGATCGAATTCACAAAATAAAGCCAGGCCGATTGATATCTAGCCCAGGTTGAAGGTGCTACAGAATTATTTATAAACTCAGATATGGGCTTCAAACAAGGTCCCATAACTTGTGTGGACATGATATTCCCACTTGATCTGCATCCAGAAACAGCTGGAAGAAGCAATCCATCTGCAGGCGAGACAATAAGTCTGCCATGTCATTGTCTTTTCCAGCCACATGAATCAATTTTAACCAGATATTCAAATTCAAACATTGAAAAATCATATGACGCAACAGAACAATGACTGGCATAGACTTGGATGTTAAACAGTTAATAACATACATAACTCCCTTATTATCCGTTCGAACCAATATTCTCTTGTTTTTAAAATAAGGACCCCAAATCTCCAGCGCAACAATAATTGGAAATAATTCTAAAAGAACTATGTTTTTTAAATAACCTTTTCTTTGCCAGCTGGGATTCCAATGTTCTGCGCACCAATGGGATTGCCAGACTGCAGCAAAACCACAGGAGCCTGCAGCGTCAGTAAATAGAAAAAATACTTTGTCCAAAATAAATTCATCTTGCCACATAGCCCTACCAATAAAATATGTAAGAAATTGCAACCAAACTAAAAGATCTTTCCTCATATCATGAGTAATTCTAATATGAAAAAAAGGAGATTTCAAGGCATAACCTTCTAGAGAATACCTTGCCAGTTGGCATGATCCTAGAAGCAAAAGCCAAAAGACCTAAAAGTGATTGCATTTCTTTTAAACATACTTTTTTTTGTGAATAATAACCAATAATTGGTCCTTGAGCTTTGTTAGCTTTTCTTCTGGAAGCCAAAACTCCATTAATTCAGTATCAATAGTTATACCCAGGAAATCCAGACAAGTTGAGGGCCAAGCCCAAAGCCAATGGTATACCAAATTGAAAACAAACGTTACAAAATGTTTCTAATAATAAAGATCAGTCAGGAGAATTGGCCGGGCCTAAAAATAAAAAATCATCTAAATAATGTATTATAAATTTAGAACCAGATGCGGTACTCACCACCCATTCTAAAAAAGAAGAAAATGATTCAAAATAAAGAGAGTAAACAACCCATAGGTAAACATTTATCAAAATATAATTTACCATTAAAGAAAAAATCTAATGAATTAAAACATAATGGGTTAATTGGAAGACAGCGGAAAGCCAATCGATTGAACATCAGCCTTTGCCAAGACAGAACCCTTCCCCAAATGTCTAATCTTCTTCAGTGCGTCTTAAAAAGAAGCATAAGTAACTGACGACAGGCTGTCTTACATTTGGTCATTGAGTGATTGTCCTTCAGGAAAAGACAAATGATGTATTAATCTAAAAGAGTGTTTTTCTTTCTTACGGACAATACCCAAAAGGAGAAATTTTTAAATTACTAAAAGGAGGAGAGCTAAATGGGCCTTCCATCCTCCCCGCATTCATTTCTTTAGAAATTCTTTCTAAAACTACCTCTGGAAATTTATCCACCGATTTTTAATATTTTTACCAAAGTACACCCTTGACCTGGGAAACTAGGTAATAAAAACCCATCCTGAAATCCTTTAATTAGCAGTTGGGTCCTTAGCCTGTCTGGAAATGTTCTGAGTCATGGGAGCATATTTGTTAACTTCACCGGTGTTGAAGCTTTTTGAAATATTTCCTGATTTCCTGGACACTGGATGCATCCCTGCACAAAATGTGCACTCATGCCTGTATTTGCATGAGTTTGGCCATTTGCACTGGGTATCGATAAAATTGAAGCAAATACCTTTTTTTTGTAAACAGAAGTGAATATGGGCTGAGGATTTGGGTTCTGCTTTGCATAGTTTCTTTGAGGTAGAAAAAGGTTTAGCCAAAGACCCACGTCCTTTACTCCCCATTTTAAAGAAGGATGTACTGACAATTTCTGATGAAAAGCTTTGTCGTAATTATACCAAGCAGTACCACCAAAATTTTTAAATGCTTCAAGTATGATATCTAAATGCTGGAAAAGCCCAGTGCTTTTTTCTGGAAATTTTTCACACAAAATTCCAGAAAAAATACAGAAGGCCTGCAACCAGTTATTAATAGACCTGGATACTGGTCTTTGTCTATCCTCATCTTCCTTTCTTTCTGATTTACCAATAAAATCTTTGGCAGAAGGAAGCAAAGATAAAATATCCAAAAATTCTCCTCTCCAAATTTTTGCTTTTACTGACAAAGATAGATGGAAACCTAATGGAGAGATTTCACAAGCAATGGATTCTTTTAAACAGGTTTCAGGCAAATTTTGAGATTTAGCTGATTGGTATGCAAAAGAAATATCATTATCTAAATTAGGTTGAAAAGGTTGAGCACCATTAGCCGAAACACACTAGATGGCGCCCATATCCTTAAAGCTGCATCATTAATAACTCTAACTTGGCTATTAACTAACTGAATATCATTAGCCAATTTGGTCAATAGCGCCGCTATATTAGAAAGATTGGTAATAGTAGGTAATTCACCAACCCGTTGTGTAGTATTCTGTATAGCAGGAGCCATCACCGGGTTACCCTCCTCAGTCCCCACGCCTGCTGAAGCGATGGGAGCTGTGTAGTTTGTCATGTCCATTACAGACCCTGACCTCCGCTATTCATTGCCATGGAGATATTTTGTCTTGTGGAAGGAGGATCGGACTCTGTCCGGAAGATCCGCCTCTTGCCATGCTTCTGGACATGTCTCCTGTCCAGATATGCCTTCAGCTGTGCCCACCGTGAGTTTCCATCTGCTCCTCTAGCACTGATGGTGGCCACACCTCCATCCACGCCTCTAGCCACGCCTTCCGCTGCATCTAGGAGAGGACCTCCCCTTTCTTCTAGTCGCCGCTGCTCGATGTGACGAGGGGGAGTGTTTTCGGCTGGGAATGTGCCTCCTCTTTGCTGACTCACTTACAGCTGTTAAGGTAAGGCCGCCTCTCCGCCTCTGACTCGAAAATTCTTCCCTCGGCTCCGCTTCCTCTTCCTCACACACAGGCTCACAGCGTGATGGTTCTCCTGCTGTCAATCCAACTTCAGCCACCTAACTCCTGGCTCCTGCTGACGCTGTTGTGGCTCCCACTGCAGCCTCTTGACCCGGTGACCAAGGTACATCTAGGCATTGCAGGAACCAAGAACCACTGTTGCATTTGAATGGGTATCTCCTATTGTGGTGATGAAGAAAACAGGAGGTATTAGACTGTCTGTTGACCTTTGTGAACCAAATAAAGCTTTTGTCATTGTTAGTCACTCCATACAACATATTGACAAAGTATTTTCAAAACTCAGAGTAACTAAATTATAACTAGCATTATTGATGCTTTTACCATGTTCCAGTACAGTTCTGTGCACAAAAAAGCTGTATGTTGTACTTTTTTCTTTCCTGGAACTGAAATGCACCGGGACGCACTGCACTGGTGTGAACTATGCCTTTGGAACCCATGTGACCTACTTTCCATGCGTTTCACTGCATGTGGTGTGAATGGGCCCTCAAGTTGTTCTAAAGCACATTGAATCTTCAGGAGTGAAAAATTGTTTTCTAAATGCTGCTATCAGCTGTTATATGTGGCTCATATTATACCTAAGAGAGACTATTGCGTTATCCTGGGAACATGAAAGCTGTGAAAAAACACCTGATCCACGCATTTCTTAAGACCTACTTCACGCATTTTAAAATTTTTCCTAATAGTGTTTCAATTTTGGAGCCATTGTGAGCATTACTACATGGAAATGCAAGCATAGACTGGTCAGAAACCATCCAGCATAGCTTTGAATCAGTTAAACAGCTCATTGTGACCAATCAAGCACTAGCAGTATATGATTCTCCTCTACCTACTATTGTTACCACAGATGCTTCAGACTATGGCCTTGGTGTGTGTTTTGAGTTCTACTGTGCTATTTAGACCAGGTAGAGAAAAGTGTTGCTTTTGCTTCAAGAGCACATACAAAAAATAAAAACAGTTTACTGTAGAAAAAGAAGCCCTAGTATGTGTTATCTCAAAGGGACTAAGGCAAGCAGGAATGCATATAGTCAGAGGGTCAGCAAGGCTCCTCAATTTTTATAAATGAATGCAATACAAACCAGAATAGAAAAATATTATTGCTGATTGTTTGTCTTGGTTATCACTACTAATTCCACGTACACATGATCAGAAATTCGGCCAGCAAAAGACCAATGAGAGCTTTTGGTCAGAAAATGCAACCGTGTGTATGCTCCATCAGACTTTTGCTGGCCGAATTCCAGCCAGCAAAAGATTGAGAGTATGTTCTCAATTTTTCGGATGGAAAAAGTTCCCATCCGAAAATAAGTTTGTCTGTAGCAATTCTGACACGTAAAATTCCTAGGCATGCTCGGAAACAATTTGACGCATGCTCGGAAGCATTGAACTTAATTTTCTTGGCTCGTCATAGTGTTGTACGTCACCGCGTTCTTGACAGTCGAAAGTTCAGCGAACTTTTGTGTGACCGTGTGTATGCAAGGCAAGGTTGAGCTGAATCCCGTCGGAAAAGCCATCATATATTTTTCCGACCAAAATCCTGATTGTGTGTACGCGGCATAATACACAGACTGAAAATGTTAAAGTTGTTACCTTTACTGTATAGAAGCAATTACTGCATCTGAATTAAAAAAGCTTGTCTTGCATGCCCAGTATAAGTAAAATGATAGCAGTTTACACAAAGCAAATAGCCAAACTCAGATAACTGAAGCCTTTGAGCCCTGTTCTAGAAATGTACTACATGATTAGGCATGAACTGTCCTTAGTTGCTTGTCCATTGATCTCATCACTCACTGTACTGATCACCAGACCTTGATGCCCAAATAATAATTGCATTTCAGTCTTGCATAATTTGTCAGAGCTATGGCAAATCCATTGTCACACACAATTCACTATTCCAGCCAGGGCAATTTCCCGATTTTCTTTGGAGTAGTTGATATTGATATTGTAGGTCCTTTCACAGAGGTTCCTGTGGACTGCCAATTTGTTAAACCATTACTGAAATATTACAGTAAATGAGTGGCAGAAATTGCATTTCTACTAAATATAACTACTGCTACTGTAATTACATGTTTTGTTCACAATCTTGAACAGAGAAGGTAACCTAAAGGGTCTAGTGCCTGACAATGAACCACAATTTGTTTCATGTGAGTTTGAATCCTTCCCTAGACAGAGAAATATTGTGCATAGGAAATCCTCAGATTACTACCCCCAAGCAAATGTAGAAACTAAGATAATCAACAGAAGTCCTAAAGAAGATCTTCAGACTGCAAATCTTACACAGAAATCTTGGAAAGTTTTTACTACAGAGTTATTGCATGCCTACATAGTGACAAGACATGCCACTACCACAAGCATCACCAGCTGAACTGCTACACAGCAGACAAGAATGCACTAAACTATGTGTTGCAGATATACAACTCCCACAAAGTCCACTTCTTCTGAGATCATCAGTTGCCATGACTGTTTAAATCTATAAAATATATTAAGGCATATACTCATTGGAAACATGGTGTGAGTAAAGTACACATTCAGCCTGGATCTCTAGTTAGAGTAAAGAAAACTGACTTATTAAAACAGG
Organism: Aquarana catesbeiana; assembly: GCF_042186555.1. Taxonomy (NCBI): domain Eukaryota; kingdom Metazoa; phylum Chordata; class Amphibia; order Anura; family Ranidae; genus Aquarana; species Aquarana catesbeiana. Next base: position 315,208,759 of record NC_133327.1, on the reverse strand, counting down.
GACAATCCACATTTTTCAATCTGATGAGGACCTTATACCTATAAAATGTCTGATAGACACATATTGAATGGAAGCAGTCTTTTGCGTATGTGTTAGGTGGATCTTTTTAGAAGTTTCAATTCAAGAAGGATAGTTTCCTATTTCTACTGATAACCAAACTTGAGTTTAGGAACCAAAACCTAGCGATACTCTGGCTAGACCAAGAATTGTGTGATGTATTTAATATGCATAACATCATTTTGTAATATAATTTATATTGTTGTTATCTGTATTTTTCTTTATTAAAGAAAAATACTATTTTGTACTATCCAAGATAATAAGTATTCATTCATCTGGCCTGTGGGTGTCACCATTTACAGTTGTTACATATATAATTCTTTCTATTTTTCCATTTTCCTTTCCTGTTATAATATATTCAGAAGGCTGCATGCATTTTATGGAAATCTGAACTTGTTACTAAAGCACTTCATAAGAATAAAATACATAAAGAGAAAACTAATAGTATGAAACCAAAAACAGATCTAGTATAGCTACTACAATGTGATACAAGACAGAGACTGTAAATACAGATCTCATACTATCCCTGTGTGCCCCAGAAAAGCACATCAAATATATTGTTTTAAATATGTAGATATATCCTATTAATAAAATGTAGCAAAACCATTTAAATTTAAGAAATACATCAGTAAGGAAGCTCAGACTTTAGTTGGACATTCAATATTTATTGTGGTTAAACCACTTTATCAAGATTACTGACGTTGCCTGAGTATTATTACATTACAATGATTAGGATAGAGGTGAACAAAGATTGAAAATGTTCCCTGGACCAGTTTTCCAGGATTTACTACATAGCATAATTTAAGGGTTTTACCCAGAGGAATATTTTTTCATTGGTGTTCTTCGGCTATGTACTATGTGTATTCAAAATGGGTATCAACTGATAGAAGAGCTGACCTCCACTTTAACGTTTGTTTGTAGTCTTTTTATTTTAGAAAGACTTATATAAAGTGGTAAGAAATACTTATGAATCAGTTCAACAAGACTGGAAATATAGGATTATGCAAACAAAAATGTGTGCCTTGTTGTTAACAGTAACTAACCAACAATGTTTTAACCTAGTGTGAATAGAATAGAATAGGGAAGGGCTGAACAACCCCCTGTTCAGTTCGCACCAGAAGCTTAGAACATGAAAATGCCAGTCTGTATGATGAGGCCACAATGTAGTGCACTGGAAACAATATTGCAGATTTTTTTAATACATTTTGGTGTCTCTTACGCAGACTTTGGATAGAAGTAACAGGTGTGGAAAAATTGTTTTTTGGGTGTCGGAGGTACCTTCACATTGAACCCTATAGAGGTACTCTTGATAAAATCAAGAATTGGCCTTGCTGTCAAAAATTTAAATGATATGCACCTGTGAAACAGATGCGGAAAAATTGGTCTTTGGGTGTTGGTGGCACCTTCACACCTTAACCCTATAGAGGTATTCTTGATGAAAGCAAGAATTGGCCTTGTCAAGAATTTAAATGATATGCACCTGTCAAACTGGGGTGGAAAAATTGATCTTTGAGTGTCAGTGGTGCCTTCACACCTTAACCCTATAGAGGTACTCTTGATGAAAGCAAGAATTGCCTTGCTGTCAAAAATTGAAATAATATGCTTCTGTCAAACAGGTGCGGAATAATTGGTCTTTTGGTGTCCTTGGTGCCTTCATACCGTAACCCTATAGGAGGTACTCTTGATGAACGCAAGAATTGCCTTGCTGTCAAAAATTGAAATGATATGCACCTGTCAAACAGGTGTGGAAAAATTGGTCTTTGGGTGTCCAGACAAAGAGCCAGATTTAGCCACTCTGGCAGGTGCCATGGACTGCACACTAGTCTCTGCTTGGGTGACTGAGGATGAGGATGCATGCTGTGGCTGGATAGCATGGGCAACATCACTAACACAGAGGAAATGATGCCCTGCCTGAGGACTGACCACGTCCCCATTTGCCTGTGGACACATACGCTGCTGGCCCCCTCACAGGGCCATGGGTACATCTGCCTCTCCTTGTTGGCCTCCAAGACATGATGGGGGTGCTTATTAACAAAATCTAATAAAGATGTGGAAATGTGTATGTGTATGCACTTTAACTTGTTGCCGACCACACGCCCCAGTTGTACTGTGGCAAGTCGGCTCTCCTTCGCGAATTGCCATCATGGTACATCGGGCGTGCGGCTAACCTAGGGGGCGTGCGCGCAGCGATCAGATTTGCTTAAGAACCGATCAGTCTCCAGGCCCAGGCCAATGATTTGAATGAGAGGCTGTCCTCTGCTTGTAAGTGTAAACACAGGCAGAGGAAGTGATGTCATCTAATGTGTGTGACACTAATCAGCATTAGGGCAGTTAGTAGTAGGCCCATGTAGGTCGAGGGTACCCCCTATTAACCCCCTAATAAAGGTTTAACCCCTTGATCACCCCCCAGTTAACCCTTTCACCCCCTGTCACCAGTGTCACTAGTATAGTATACAGATCTCTTTTCTGATTTAGTGTCACAGGTGACGCTAGTTAGCCAGTTAGCTAGTTACTGTCACCATAAGGTTTTTATAGCAACAGGGTATCTTCCATATATTACTGACTAAAGGTTTAACCCCCTGATCACCCCCCAGTACAGGTTTTAGCATCAGTTCGGGTCAGTCCCAGGCAGCATCAGATTAGTGCCAGTAGTGCTAACACCCACGCATGCACCATACACCTCCCTTACTAGTATAGTGTCTGAACAGATCAATATCTTTGATCTGATCAAATCTATACTAGCATCCCCAGTAGTTTAGGTGTTCCCAAAAATGCAGCGTTAGCGGGATCAGCCCAAATACTGCTAGCACCTGCGTTTAGCCCCTTCACCCAGCCTAGTCCACCCCAGCCCACCCAAGTGCAGTATAAATTGATTGCTGAAACTTACAAAACACAACACACAAAACTGCAGCATTCGCAGAGTCAGGCCTGATCCCTGCTAGTGCTAACAGTTATTTTTTTGATTGCAGCAGGCTCTGACAATCAGGTGCTCTTTTTGCCTGTGAGTTGCACTAGTTGTACCAGTAACTTTAGAGGCCAAAATGTCAAAACAGAGGTACACTAGTGAAGAGGCCTACACTAAACATGACAGATGAGTGTGATGGGTCACCCATCTGTCAGATTCAGGCTCAGTATATGAACTGGTAGACAGCAGTGGCACCCTGACAGATATATCTGATGAAGGAGTGGTGGTCCCTGTTAAGGTCAGGTGTACCCGACCCCGTTCTTCTGTTGTTGAGGTGCTTATGTGCTATACAAAGCGCCAGGACAAACTGGTTCCTTCCTAAAATTCCAGGAAGAGATCGTCACAGCCCTTCTGTTTCTAGCTGTGCCCCAAATTCACAACATAAATGCAGTGAGCCTGCTGCATGAGAGGCACTTCCCAGAGGCACTTCCCAGAAGTCTTCCATGGAACCCCCACTCAAAGAGCACCCCAAAGACGATGTCATGTCTGCAGAAGACGCAGATATAGGCGTGACACCCGCTATTATTGTCCCTCCTGTCCCGACCAACCTGGTCTCTGCATCGGTGAATGTTTCTGTCGCTACCACACACTAGTGGAGTATCAGCATAGGGTACAGCACTGCACAGTCCTAGGACACACTAACACAGGGTCTTGAAAGAGGAGATGGCCATCACATTTTGGGAGACCCTAATCTGGAACATTTACAGTTAAAATAAAAGTGCAAAAAAAAGCCAAAAATAGTTGTCATTTTATTTTTCTTCTCTCTCTATTGTTTTATTTTATTGTATTGTATTTGCATTTGTTTTATCGTTAACCATTATTTGCTTTGCAGGTACGCCATTCAGCTGCAGCACGGGTTTATTTTTTCTGACAGCAACAGTGTTTGCTCTCATGATAAGTAAAGCCATAACTCCAGTGCTGTAGGAGGTGATTTCACCACCACAGTTAAAAATAAAAAGAAGAGCATACTGTATATGCCAAAGCATGGGGGCAGGGGTGGAGGGGCGATTTGCCCCTAATATTAGGGGCGGATTGACCCCCTGCTTCGGCATATATTTTTTACTCTTTTTTGGCACAATTTGTTGTTGTTTTATTGAGTTAATGTTTTATTGTTACCACTGTTTGCGTTTCAGATATGCCAGTCAGCTGCAGCACTGATTTATTTATCTTGACAGCAACAGCGTTTGCTCTCATGATACGTAAATCAGCAACTCCAGTGCTGTAAGAGGTAATTTCACCACCACAGTTAAAAAAAAAAAAAAGGTGTATGTATGCCGATCATTAGAAGTGGGTGGATGCAGGGCGGTATTCTAATAGTGGACATACCCACCAATCTATCTCTTTTTTTGTCCAGCCCACAGGCTGCATTAAAAAAAGAACATTACAATATATGCCCAACAAGGACCAGCAACATACCGGTATGTTGCTGGACTTTGAGTGGTTATACCAGAATGATACCTGCAGGTTTAGGTATCATCTTGGGATCATTCTTTTCAGCGTTCGGCTTTCATGTAAAAGCAATCCAAGTGGCTAATTAGCCGCTAGACTGCTGCTACAAGCAGTGGGAGGGAACGTTCCCCCCTCCTGCCACCTTCCATGGTTTTCTCGGGCTCTCCTGTCCCACTGGAGAACCTAAGAATGCAGCTGGTGATTCTGCCAGCTAACCATAGAGTTGATCGGAGACCAGAATGGCTCCAATCATCTCTATGGCCTTAGAAACCGGAAGCTATGAGCATTTCATGACTTTGATTTTGCCGTATATAAACCACGCCATTGGGAAATTTGGAAAGCAATTTATCACCCCACTCTTGGTGTGGGCAGATGCTTTGAGGGCAGATGAGAGATCTAGAGTCTAATAGACTCCAATTTTTTCAAAAAAAGAGTACCTGTCACTAGCTATTGCTATCATAGGGAATATTTACATTTCCTGTGATAACAATAAAAATTATCAAAAAAAAAGAGGAATGAAAGGAACAGTGTACAAAAAAAAAGGAATATAAATAATGAAAAAAAAGCACCCCTGTCCCCCCGTGCTCGTGCGCAAAGGCGAACGCAAGCGTCGGTTTCATGTTGTATGTTAACAGCAATTGCACCATGCATGTGAGGTATCACCATTAGGGATGAGCCGAACACCCCCCTGTTCGGTTCGCACCAGAACTTGCGAACAGGCAAAAAATTTGTTCGAACACGCGAACACCGTTAAAGTCTATGGGACACGAACATGAATAATCAAAAGTGCTAATTTTAAAGGCTTATATGCAAGTTATTGTCGAAAAAAGTGTTTGGGAACCTGGGTCCTGCCCCAGGGGACATGGATCAATGCAAAAAAAGTTTTAAAAACTGCCGTTTTTTCGGGAGCAGTGATTTTAATAATGCTTAAAGTGAAACAATAAAAGTGTAATATCCCTTTAAATTTCGTACCTGGGGGGTGTCTATAGTATGCCTGTAAAGGGGCGCATGTTTCCCATTTTTAGACCAGTCTGACAGCAAAATGACATTTCAAAGGAAAAAAGTAATTTAAAACTACTCGCGGCTATTAATGAATTGCCGGTCCGACAATACACATAAAAGTTAATTGATAAAAACGGCATGGGAATTCCCCACAGGGGAACCCCGGACCGAAATTAAAAAAAAAAAAATGACGTGGGGGTCCCCCTAAATTCCATACCAGGCCCTTCAGGTCTGGTATGGACATTAAGGGGAACCCCGTGCCAAAATTAAAAAAAAATGGTGTGGGGTCCCCCTAAAAATCCATACCAGACCCTTATCTGAGCACGCAACCTGGCAGGCCACAGGAAAAGAGGGGGGATGAGAGAGCACCCCCCTCCTGAACCGTACCAGGCCACATGCCCTCAACATTGGGAGGGTGCTTTGGGGTAGCCCCCAAAACACCTTGTCCACATGTTGATGAGGACAAGGGCCTCAACCCCACAACCCTTGGCCAGTGGTTGTGGGGGTCTGCGGGCGGGGGGCTTATCAGAATCTGGAAGCCCCCTTTAACAAGGGGACCCCCAGATACCAGCCCTCCCCCTGTGTGAAATGGTAAGGGGGTAAAAAAGTACCCCTACCATTTCACAAAAAAACTGTCAAAAATGTTAAAAATGACAAGAGACAGTTTTTGACAATTCCTTTATTTAAAAGCTTCTTCTTTCTTCTGTCTTCTTTCTTCTAACTTCCTTTGGTTTCTTCCTCCATCTTCTTCTGGTTCTTCTGGTTCTTCCTCCGGTGTTCTCGTCTGGCATCTTCCTCTGCGGTGTTGGCATCTTCATCCCTTCTTCTCCTCGGGCCGCTCCGTATCCATGATGGCATGGAGGGAGGCTTCCGCTGTGTGACGCTTCTCTCTTCATCTTTTTCTCTTCATCTTCTTCTTTTTATCTTCTTGTCTTCATCTTATTTTCGGGCCGCTCAGCATCCATGATGGCATGAGGGAGGCTCCCGCTGTGTGATGCTTCTCCTTTTCTGACGGTTCTTAAATAACGGGGGGTGGGGCCACCCAGTGACCCCGCCCCCCTCTGACGCACGGGGACTTGATGGGACTTGCCTGTGGCATTCCCCGTGACATCAGAGGGGGCGGGTTACATAACAGGTGACCCCACCCCCTTCTGACATCACAGGGAATGCCACAGGGAAGTCCCCATCAAGTCCCCGTGCGTCAGAGGGGGGCAGGGTCACCGGGTGGCTCCGCCTCCCCATTATTTAAGAACTGTCAGAAGAGGCGAAGCGTCACACAGCAGGAGCCTCCCTCCATGCCATCATGGATGCGGAGTGGCCCGAAAAGAAGATGAAGACAAGAAGATGAAGAGAAGAAGATGAAGAGAAAAAGATGAAGAGAAAAAGATGAAGAGAGAAGTGTCACACAGTGGAAGCCTCCCTCCATGCCATCATGGATATGGAGCGGCCCAAGGAGAAGAAGGGAAGAAGATGCCGAGGCTGCGGAGGAAGATGCCGGATGAGAACACCGGAGCAAGAATGCGGGAATGCGGGTAGCAGGCTAGGAGCCTGGTTTCCCCCTTCCCTCCCCCTCTTCGTACCTTGGTGTCTGGCAAACCCCCCCGGGAAAGACAGCTCTGCTTTCCACCGCTGGGACCCCCCTGGATGTGGTGAAGGGGTGAGCAGAGGAGGGCGTGAGGAAGATGTGAGATCAGTGGGATGGTGAGAGAGAGAGCAGAGCTGACAACCTGAAAGGTGGAATTGGAAGCCGCATGGAGTAAGCGGTGTGTGTGAGACATGCCAGGAGAGAAGGAGAGAGAGAGAGGAGAGCATGGCGGAGGTGGTAAAAGAATGGACACTTAACCCAAACCAGGAGTGTTTTCAAAGGCACAGTGGCCCTAGGGAAAAATCAACCCCCGGTTCTAACTCCTGGATCCCTACTCAGCCACCAGCTCCTTCAGAGACTCCTAGCCCTAGGCTGTGTTTCAGGCTGTGAGGAGCAGTAAATGGAAGGACTATGGGAAGAAATATCCGGAGTATGCGCCGATGACGACATATAGGTAAAAGTAACCAAAAAGGGTTTAAAACCACTTTAAAATCAGCCAATACCAGGACTGGTCTGTGAGAGAGACTAACCTGACAAAGAGACTGTTGGGGTTTGGAAAAAAAGAGGGAGGTTAAAGAGTTTTGGACAGAGGTAGAGGCACCAATAAAAGGACTGAAGGATTGGGGCCCCCAGTATTATGGGTTGGGGACTCCCGGCCCATACCCCCCTCCCAATTCCTGCATACCTCCCGCAAGTAAAGAGGAGCCTAAACGGCACTGTAATATCCCCCTTTGGAGAAATAAGAGGAGGAACATCACCCCCCCAGGACAGTACATATAAATATCCAGTTCCCGGACTAAAGAGTAAAATGAGAGGTAAATCAACTAGAGGGGTGGGAATAAACCCCCCCCAAAGTAAATGCCAGTCCGGGGACAATAAAGAAATACATGACACAAGAAGGGGGTAAGGAAAGCCCGGGTAAACAGCTGGGGGCTAAGAGCAAGCAGACGGATGGAACCATTAAAAATGGGCAAGGTAGATTATCCATGGGAGCAAATAGTTCAACGCATGTAACTGAAGAATATGAGGAAGAAAACAAAGAAGAAAAATAATAAAAAATCAGCTGCCAACTAAAAGTGAAATAGCAGATATGTTCCTAAGATTAGAACAATCCTTAAAAGGAGATATGGCAACTTTACGTGGGGATTTGAATCAAATACTAAAAAGAGTAAAAGAAACAGAGGGCAAACTGGATTCACAAGCGGCAGAAATAATAGAGCTTAAAGAACAGATGAAAAGGATACAGTGGGAACAGAGAAATATGATGTATAAAATTGAAGATCAGGAATAGAAGGAAAAATTTAAGAATCCAGGGTTTACCCGAATCAGAGGAAGAGGAGCTACTAAACAAAATGGATAAAGTATTTGGCCCATTGCTGAGAAAAACAACAAATGAAAAAATTAAATTTGAAAGAATACATAGAATTAGGAAACTGATGGTCATGGTGGGGGAAATCCCGAGAGACGTGATTGTGAGATTTCATAATTATAAAGACAAAGAGCAGATCTGGGAAGAATTAAAAAGTAAAAAAGTCAAAATATGATGAAACTACTTTACAGGTATTCCTTGGCACCAGAAACGTTGGCAAGGAGAAGAACACTTAAACCTTTACTAGAAAAAATGAAGGCCCACGATATTCAGTACTTTTGGGGCTTCCTGGCCTGCCTAATAGGCCAAAAGGAAGGCCGCTCAGCAACATTAAGGTATCCAGAAGAAACAGAAAGATTCTGCAAAAAGTTGAACATCCCAACCCCGGAAATCCCAGGATGGTGGGAAATGCAAGAGAGAATAATAAATACAGAGGAACAACAACAATGGGAACTGGCTCCAAAGAAGGGGAAAGCATCAACAAAGAAAAAACAAAAGATAAAGTATAGGGGGAAAAGAAAAGAACTATAACCGGGGGAGGGGCCGGACTAAGGGGGGAGGGGTGAGGGGAAAGGAAAGAAAGAAACAATATGAAACGGACTATAAGGGAGAGAGCAGGTTCGGGGGGGTTGGGGGGGCACCCCTATTAGGGGAGCATCGGCTCGGGCTGGGTTGCTCAATCTCTAGGGGAGAGAATCAAAGGGTAGGAGTAGGAGGGATAGCCTTCGATCCATTGGTCATATGGCAACCAAAATTCCCCAAAAGGAGGGGGGGAGGAGGGGGGGGAGGGAGGGTGGAGAGGGGAGAAGAAAGGGAACCTCTCACAAAAAAACATTGACTCCTCTTTGCTCATGGTACAGCCGCCCCCTCTGACGCCATGGGGAAAGCCATAGGGGAAGTCCCCGTCAAGTCCCAGTGTGTCAGAGGGGGGCGGGGTCACCGGGTGGCCCACCCTCCATTATTTCAGAAGTGTCAGAAGAAGAGAAGTGTAACACAGCGGGAGCCTCCCATGGATGCGGAGTGGCCCAAGAACGAAGCGGGGAAGAAGACGCTGCAGAGGAAGATGCCGGACGAGAACACCGGAGCAAGAAGCAGAGGATCAGAGGAAGAAGAAAATGGAGGAAGAAACTGAAGGAAGAAGGAAGGAAGAAGGAAGAAGACCCAAAGAAGATGGAAAGAAGAAGACTTTAAATAAAGGAATTGTCAAAAACTGTCTCTTGTCATTTTTAAAATTTTTGACACTTTTTTTGTGAAATGGTAGGGGTACTTTTGTACCATTACCATTTCACACAGGGGGGGCAGGATCTGAGGGTCCCCTTGCTAAAAGGGGCTTCCAGATTCCGATAAGCCCCCTGCCCACAGACCCCCACAACCACTGGCCAAGGGTTGTGGGGATGAGGCCCTTGTCCTCATCAACATGGGGACAAGGTGCTTTGGGGGGCTACTTCAAAGCACCCTCCCAATGTTGAGGGCATGTGGCCTGCTACGGTTCAGGAGGGGGCGCTCTCTCTCTCCCCCCCTTTTCCTGTGGCCTGCCAGGTTGCATGCTCAAATAAGGGTCTGGTATGGATTTTTGGGGGGACTCCACGCCATTTTTATTTTAAATTTTGGCGCGGGGTTCCCCTTAAAATGGATTTTGAGGGGGATCCCCACGCCATTTTTTTAAAAATTTTGGTTCGGGGTTCCCCTGTGGGGAAATCCCATGCCCGACAATTCATTAATAGCCGCAAGTAGTTTTTTTTCCTTTGAAATGTAATTTTGCTTTCAGACTGTTCTAAACACAGGAGCCCCTTTACAGGCATACTATAGACACCCCCCAGGTATCAAATTTAAAGGAATATTACACTTTTATTGTTTCACTTTAAGCATTATTAAAATCACTGCTCCCGAAAAAACGGCCGTTTTTAAAACTTATTGGTTCTTGTAGTCCAATACCTCTCTTTTAAATTTCTTCTGTTTTTTTGTTGTATTTCCTTATCATATTTCTTTACTGCTTCTTGTAAATTGATTTCTTTATCTTTGTATTCTCTTGATTCTAGGTATGGTATTAGCTGGTCCCTTATCTGTAAAATTTCTGATTCTATATTCTTCAATTTATGTTGTCTTTGTACCACTATTTTTCGCAGTAATGCGGTCTCACTTTCATTAAAGAATTTATACCATTCCTCCATCAGCCCTTTGTCATTGACAGCATCGTTTGGTGAGATATCCCACCAAAGTCTCCTTGGTGTGATCTTCTCTGTGATGTACATTTCTATTGTTGCTACATCCCACCAAACTCTTATTTGTTTTTCAGTTGTTTGAAAAGTCTGCCTATATCTTGCCTATTTACTACTTGTTCTTGGTTGAAAATTTCTGTTAGATTAATATTTCTGTTATTTCAATACCCAAAAATATCCATTGCTGCAGATTTCTATTTGGCTCAGCAGAGCACAAACAGTATGAGATAGAAGAGTAATGGTGAATCCGCGCAGTGGAGATAAATGCAACTATGGCTCAGAATTGCTGCCTCCACAGATGCAATTGCCACCTAGGTGGAAAAAGCTGTGCTAGAAGAAAGTCAGATGTGGGTGTGGCGCTATTCTGGTATCAGGCAAGGTACCATACCTCTGTGCTTATCACCTGCTAATAGACCGGTGTGAGGTTTTTGGGATGACTTGAATTCCCGAAACACTTTATCCCGAAAAAACAAAACCATAAATAATATTAATAAAAAATATATGAAAATATTGCGTGAATGATTTCCTTTAGATAGTGGCTGACTAATCCTGCTCACCATCTACCAAGTGGTACTACTTAGCAAAGTGTACAATTGTTACATAAATTCATCAAAATGTCCATGAGGGAGGGGGAAGGGGGAAGGGGAGGGGGGAAAGTGGAGGGGGGAAGGAGAGGGGGGGTGGAGGAAAAATGGAGGGGAAGGTAGAAGAAGGAATATAAGGTCCAGGCAGTGATAAAGTGACTTGTGCTCAAAAACAGGTGGTGATCCAAAAAACAAAAAAACAAATATTGTTTTAAATAGTCCAAATTCGAAAGGCCCAGGTTATGCTGTGCCTACAAACTTATTTCTCTTGGTAAAACAATATTGTGAAAAACAATCTTCTTATTCCAGTGTGCTTTCGTGACTGTGCCTTTAAAACGTGCTCCTACTGTGCAAACACTCACCGGATACTGTCACCCCTACAGGGGTATTGCGCAGTCACAGTTTGTGCCACTGTGCAGCAGTCTCTGGCTTGCCGGATTGTATTTATGTTAACATAAAAAAGAAGGGGTGCCCATAGCGTAAAAACATTTAAAACTTTTATTCAAAGATAAATAGAATGGTACTCACATTATGAAAATGTCAATACAGCATGAAAGATCTGAATTTGAACTGTCAAAAATCCTAGGTACGATCTGTTTAGGAGATGACGCAAGATATTGGTCAGGCCGAAGAGACCTATCTTCATTTACAGAAAAGCCCCAGTCCTCAGAAATAAGTTAGTACACAATGCCCTTAACCCCCCAAAACAGATCAAAATAGTAAAAAAATTTAAAAGGATTTCAAAAATGTGGGAAGTGTTTACCATGTAGAGTCAGTAAGAAAACATCTAAAAAAATAACAAAATTTAGGTCCACAGCCAATGGAAGGGAATATAACATAAAGGAACTAATAACCTGCAATAATACTCATGTCACCTACGTACTGGAGTGCCCGTGCCATAAACAATACGTTGGAAGAACAACCAGGCAGTTACACGTTAGAATCAGAGAGCACATTACCAACATAAAAAATGGATTCAACACAGTGTCTCTAGGCACTTCAGAGACTATCACAACAAAGATCCAACTTGCATGGTCTTTTATGCTATTGACAAAATAAAGGGACACTGGAAAGGCGACAATAAAAGAATTAAGATCTCGCAAAATGAAACGAAGTGGATTTTCCAGTTAGATATCCTCCAACCAATAGAAATGAACATTGATGTGGACCTAAACTGTTTTCTCACCAACTTTTAGCTTTAGTCTTGGGGCATGTTAAGTAAACACTAAAATAATGTCTTGAAAGACATAATAATCATTCCCTGACACAAATAGTGGGGGATTTATAATTACTTTAGGATTATACTACATCCAACCCACATAACCGTCTATAGGATGTTTTTACAACAGTAAATCCTGGGGCCTTGCAAGTACACTACATCTAACTGCTACTAAGGGGTTTACTAAATATTAACTGCATTCAACACATGTCTCCAGCTTTAAAATTATTCTTGACCTAAAAAAATAAAGATAATACGACCCACTTCCCACCCCATTTCAAACAACAACAAAGTCCAATATAAATGCTCACACAACAACTCCAGAGGTCACTGGGCAGTATACAAACATTGCCAAAAATATTTACGAATACATTATATTCGACCTAAGCAAGAAAATGCAACATATTTAATTGAAGTTTAATATACGCCTTTGGCTCCAATTTATACATATATATATATATTTTTTTTTTAATCATTATTTTCTTTTTTTTTCCATTTTTTATCATGCTTTGTTCCCATCAGAATACCCTATAAAATTATAAAATTATAAAATCACATATATTCTTATTACTAGTAACCTCGGTGGAATATACTAGATTCAACCAAAGCCCACTATATGTCTCTGGTTCCAATTTACACACCTGTTATGCCTTATCCGCACTCCTCTTCTCAATACTTTACCTCCAGCTAACATATAACCGTATAAACTCTAGTATTATCAATAAAATCCATGGATTACTTAACTGATTAAGAGAATAATGTTTTGTCATATTTAATATAGATAACCTCATTTTATGAAACGCTTCCTTCTCTCTTCGTAGTGAAACCTCTCCAATCTCAAATTAACAATTTTATAGGAATATAAATATTTGCATATTTCATATACATCTCAAGGGATACCTTGTGTTAACATTTATTAATTATAGTGTTTGTTCCTATATGTTTTTAATTATAGGTGGTATTATTATCCCAGAGACCTGTTCTGCCATTATCCAGGTCCTGCAGAAGGAGTATATTAAGGTAAGATTTATCCTTTAACATCACATTTTATTGTATATAATGTTTGTTAATATATTGTATTCCTTTCCTCATTCCCTAATGACCATGATTGTAATATGCTGTGAATGTCCCCTTTGTCCTCATGCATGCTGGAATTTTATCTAATTTTTATTGTCCTTCATACATATTTGCCTTCACTTACCTCCCCAGCATGCTCTCCTGGCCCTATATTCACCTCATGTAGTCACTTAACAATGTATTTTATCAGCTCCATAGTAGTGCTTTACCCTAAATACCCCCAAAAATGTTTTAAAATGTGATTGGAGCTTAAACTTCATGCAGAGTGCCAGAGGCTTTTTTTGGGGGTCCACAAATCATTTGGAACCCTCCCTCCCCCTAACTGCTAAGTCAGCCGATACCAATTCTCTATCTATCCTCAATCATCTATCTGCTGACTTTGCCAAACCCATACACACTATACCCACCTCTTTTGTGGTCAGATTTATGGATGAATTCCCCAACGCATGTAGTGCAAGGGTCTGCCTGTATACTTTCAAATGGTACTGTTTCAAGTTTTTGTATCCTATTATTATCTTGATAGGTAATAGCAAAATTTCCAAATGTGCTCAAATGTGTACAGTGTGTATTTATCTCTTTGTATTATGACACTTCTTACCTGTGCAGTGGGCTGTCAATAGTGTAACTAAGGAGGGGCTGGCCAAAGTAACACACATTATTTAGGCATTCATCTCTCAATGAAGTGGAGAGGGTTACCTGTCCAAGAGCTCCCCCCTATAATGTTATAAATGGCCCATGAGAGGGGGGGAGGGGGAATCTGATAGGTGTACTTTGTACTTTGGTCTTTAAAAACTCCCTCAAATAAATGTGATCTTGATGTTGGCCAAGAATGTTTGTGTCTAATCTGCTTTCCCTGTTTATGTTCAAAATGACAAATTTTTTTTCTTGTTTGACTCCACAGTTTCCTTCCAAACCACAGGAATGGCAGACTGTGGCCTCCCACTTTGATGGGAAACACGTCCACATCGTCCCACCACCCAACTCGGGGTCATACTATTTCAACTATAAGGGGTTCAATAGTATTGTGATGTTGGCGGTGGTGTCGGCTACCTACGAGTTCCTGTATGTAGACATGGGGAAGAATGGCCGGATGTCCAATGGTGGAGTCATCCCCCAGACGGAGTTCTACAGGCGTCTCCAGAATGGCAGCTTGGACTTGCCACCTCCAGAAGACAATGTGGAAGGACTCCCATTCATCTTCGTTGTGGATGAAGCATTTGCGCTGGGGGACCATCTTATGCGGCCATTCCCAATGAGGACCCTCACCCCGGACCAGAGGGTTTTTAATTACCGGCTGGCCAGAGCCAGAAGAGTGGTGGAGAACATGTTTGGAATCATGGCCAGCTGGTTCCACCTATTTCTTACACCCATACACATGGCGGAGTATAAACTGAATCATATTATCCTGGCGTGCTGTGTTCTACACAACTTTTTACGGCAACATTCTGCCAACTATGCTGGCTCAGTTGGGCCGAAGCCGGAATTCCAAATGAACCGACCCTGACGGCGCTTGAAAGTGGCCGTCCTGGCTTGCCCCCCCTGAGTGCCCGTGAGGTCCGTCTAAGATAACTTGAATACTTTGCAGGTAGGGGGGCCATCAATATGCCAGACAATGTCTGAAACCTTTTTCAAATAAACAAAACATTTAAACTACTAAAATCTTTGGTGACATTTACTGCTTGTGTTTCTTTTAGCTAACCCTGACAGAAATGAGATGAGTCCTGAAAATGGCGTGATTGTGTAACATTACAAAGCATTGTTGGGTGTTATTTACTAAAGGCAAAAACACTTTGCACTATAAGTGCACTTGAAACTGCACTTGTAGTGCAAAGTGGCTTTTCCCTTAGGAAATAACCCCCATTGTCACTGAAAACAACAATTAGAGCACAAACAAAGTTTTGGAGCGTTGAAAAAATAATCCACACATTCTTGAGTATCAATCTTTTTAATACCAGCACAATCACATGTGCATTTGTAAAAGGTTTTTAAAACAAACCAACTTGTTTGTTGTATAACATTTTTTGGGGTCACATTAGAAAAAGTAGAAATGTCCATGTAAGATAAAACAGGCATGTTTAAAACCAACAAGAAAGTTACAAAGTTCACATTTGGTAGAACTTGAAGGCAATATCAGACATGAGTATTTACAAACTGTGTTTGATATTGCGTTCAGATGGGGTGAAGTCACCCCAGGAAAAGCCAAATTTTGAAGATGCACACAAATTGCCAAATGTCAACATGTGCTAGCTGCCATCACGGGGGATCAAGGGGACGTGTTTTGTGGGGGCAACCACTTCCTCACAGCTACTTTATTATTGAGGAAGGGGTTGCACCCCCAAAACGCCTACATTGATCTCCTGTGATGGCAGATAGCACATGTTGACACACTGTGTGCATCTTCAAAATTTGGCTTTTCACAAATATGTCAAAAAATGATAGAAATTTTTAGATCACAAAAAGCACAAAAAAACAAAGGGATTTTGAGAGGTTTTAAACTCTCCCTAAAACATCAATGATGTCCTTCATTTTTTTTTGGATGTTTTTTCTGGATGTTTGCCAAGTCCCTATTACACCCCATGATCTCCCCAATCAGGATCTGTGCACTTTCAGAGGTGAAATGATCTCGATCCACGACATCACGATCACCTAAAAAGATACAAAACAAAAACACACCATGTATTATAAATATGCCGGCATCCATCTCTTACCTGAGCCTGTGGTCGCAGACACTCACCTGTTGTGGTGACTAGTTCCACCACGTCTCCTTCCTCCTCCTCCTCCTGTTGTCTTTGTGGGATTTCCCCTTCTTCCAGAGGTGGGGGGTCTGTGGTCTCCTCGGATGAGAGATGTCCTCCGAGTCTTTTATCCCCTATGTTAAAAAAAAATAGGTATACTTGGCACACAGATATTTCTTGGCAGAATGAGAAATATGAAACATTGCTTGGAAGTTGGGTACAATTGTCTCTTTTGACAGAGTTCCAAGATAAAGAAATATTTTTTCCTTTGTCAAGCTTGAATACTTACCTGTTTTGTACAAGCTTCACAGATGGAGACACTCCTATAGTATACACTGGAGCACCTGTGTGGGCCCCCTATTAAAAAGGGCGTTCTTGTGTCCCACACTAGTGCTCCAGTGTCCAGATGTGTAAACAGCTACTGAGTGTCCTCTCCTTACACAGAATCTAGTTTGCATTACATTCTACACAACCAAATTATTTTAAGACAAGTAGGCCATAAAAAATGTATTCAAATGCATGTGGCCAAAACAATGGTGTTTTCTAGACAAACGAACAATAAGTTACGTATTATTGCAGGTTATTAGTTCCTTTATGTTATATTCCCTTCCATTGGCTGTGGACCTAAATTTTTTTATTTTTTTAGATTTTTTTTATTGACTCTACATGGTAAACACTTCCCACATTTGTGAAATCCTTTAAATTTTTTTACTATTTTGATCTGTTTTGGGGGGTCAAGGGCATTGTGTACTAACTTATTTCTGAGGGTTGGGGCTTTTCTGTAAATGAAGATGGGTCTCTTCGACCTGACCAACATCTTGCGTCATCTCCTAAACAGATTGTACCTAGGATTTTTGACGGTTCAAATTCAGATCTTTCATGCTATATTGACATTTTCATAATGTGAGTACCATTCTATTTATCTTTGAATAAAAGTTTTAAACGTTTTTACGCTATGGGCACCCCTTCTTTTTTATGTTAACATAAACACAATCCGGCAAGCCAGAGACTGCTGCACAGTGGCACAAACTGTGACCGCGCAATACCCCTGCAGGGGTGACAGTATCCGGTGAGTGTTTGCACAGTAGGAGCACGTTTTAAAGGCACACTCACGAAAGCACACTGGAATAAGAAGATTGTTTTTCACAATATTGTTTTACCAAGAGGAAAAAGTTTGCAGACACAGCATAACTTGGGCCTTTTCGAATTTGGACAATTTAAAACAATATTTGTTTTTTTTGTTTTTTGGATCACCACCTGTTTTTTGAGCACAAGTCACTTTATCACTGCCTGGACCTCATATTCCTTCTTCTACCTTCCCCTCCATTTTTCCTCCACCCCCCCTCTCCTTCCCCCCCTCCCCTTTTCCCCCTCCCCTTCCCCCTTCCCCCTCCCTCATGGGCATTTTGATGAATGTATGTAACAATTTACACTATGCTAAGTAGTACCACTTGGTAGATGGTGAGCAGGATTAGTCAGCCACTATCTAAAGGAAATCATTCACGCAATATTTTCATATATTTTTTATTAATATTATTTATAGTTTTGTTTTTTCAGGATAAAGTGTTTCGGGAATTCAAGTCATCCCAAAAACCTCACACTGGTCTATCAGCAGGTGATAAGCACAGAGGTATGGTACCTTGCCTGATACCAGAATAGCGCCACACCCACATCTGACTTTCTTCCAGCACAGCTTTTTCCACCTAGATGGCAATTGCATCTGTGGAGGCAGCAATTCTGAGCTATAGTTGCATTTATCTCCACTGCGCGGATTCACCATTACTCTTCTATCTCATAAAGATTAGGAACACAGGACAATTAACTACTTTTTTGCAGCACTCTCCGGATCCTTCTGTACTGCTCGTGCTCCCTTAATTTCAGGTCCGACCACCGCTTCCTGAGCTGATCTTTCGATCGTCGTACCCCGAAATTCCGGTGCAGACTTTTGACCACTTTCACCATGATCTTAGCCTTTCGGACATTGGGGTTGGGGTAAGGTCCATACTTCCTGTCATAGTCGACCTTCTTCAGGATGTCCACCATCTCAAACATCTCCCAAAAGGACATATTTGATGCCTTAAATCATAATGAGGTTGGAAGCCTGATCCCCAGTCAGGCGACCAAAAAAGTGGGGGCATGTTTGGACTATTACGGTACAGTAATCGTTGGTAACAATTTAAGGCATAAAACAGTAGTAGTAAAATTGAAAGTTAATTTATTGATGCAGGGGACAAATCAAAATTAATACAGTAAAACTACATACAAGTACAAGTATGTCAACAATGGGATCATTAGTATACAGTACAGCACGACATCTCAGATATCATATTCCTCGACTAGTTTCGCGGACAAACCGCTTCATCAGGAGGGAATCTGGAGATAGTTGATTCTGACTAAACAGTCTGAGCCTAACAGATAAGAAGACATATAATGAGATTGACCAAAGGACAAGAACAATGCAAATAAGGTTTATGTTACAGCATCAAGATTAACAAGGGTAATATGCAATACATGGGGAAAAGGGAGACGAATCTGCTTACCCATGTCCCAACCGAGCCCAGGCTCGGTTGGGGGGGTGATTGCACCGGTTCTTTAGGGTATTTTAATCCCTAATTCACCTTTTTTAAGTTTTCTATGCTAAGTATAAGCTTTATTTATCTTATTGTTTATGTCCATTATACACCTTCCATTCGTTTTATCTTTCCACTGTACTGGGACCCTCTGCTTCCCCTTCTCCTGTTCCCGGCTGGGGCGCTGGCGCGAAAGGCCCCTCCCCCTGGCTTCTCCCGCGGCGGCCTGGTGAGGTCCCTGGTGGAGGGGTCGGTCTCGTCAGCGGGACCGCCCCCTCCTCTTGCACCTATCCGGGCGGGGACTTGTTCCTTTGGCCGTAGGGTGGTTGCGAATGCGTGCACGCGCGGCTCTTTCGCGCGTGCGCGCCGTGTGGGACCTCTGACCCTGTGACGTAATGCGCCGGCGTCTCGCTGGCGTGCGGCGCAGCGTCGCAGGGTTGGGAGCTATAAATGACGGGCCTCACCTGTCTGTTTGACGGTCTCGTTTTTGGTCCCCGGGTCTGTGTATGCTAGCCAACCAATGGTAAGTTTGAGGGTATTACCCAATGTATCCTTTATGTAAGTCCCGCATCCCAGGGCACCAACATTGGCTATATTACATACCGTGTTTTTCCTTTAGATGTTGTAAACTGGGGTGGACTTGTCCGGCTATGTGGTCACCCGTCACTTGCAGTCTCTAGTAACCAACCCCCCCCCTCAGTTACCTTGTCGTGGCTTCAATTCCTGGCACTACGCCTTCCCCGGGAACTTTTCTATGTTTTTACCAGCATCAGGTATCCTTATGCCCATTTCACCGCACTATTCACACAGTCTTATCCCTTCCCTCCTTGTCCCTCCCTTCCCCCCTTCCCCTCCCCCTCCCCCCTCCCGTTTTTTCCCCTCCCCCCCCGCCCTTTTTTCCCCCCTCCCTCCCCTCCTCTTTCCTCATTCCCCTTCCTATCCCGTTCCCACCTTCCTTCCCCCTCCCCCCTTTTCCCCACTTTCCCCCCCCTTTTCCCTTCCTTCCTCCCTCTCCCCTTCCCCCATGTCCCTCAGCCATCCCCCTTCCTTTCCATCTCCTTTCCTTTATTTTAATCTTCCTATTTTACACCACACTACACTATTTATTTTACAATTGTTCCCATCCTTGGCTTTCACTAGATGCATTCCTTTTCACTCCTTGCACACTGCTTTTTATTTTCTCACCTTCCACATCCTTACCTTTCACCTTCCCCTTATTCTTATCACCATCTTCATCATTGTCACTATATGTTTCACCTGTCCCGTGTGTGGCAATTTAGTTTACCTTATTATGACATACATCATCTTTACTATCCCCGTCATTCTTTAGCTCCCCCAGGTCGCCATGGGAGATTACCCCTTGGTGGTGGGGTTGTGCGCCTGGGCTCGGTTGGGACATGGGTAAGCAGATTCGTCTCCCTTTTCCCCATGTATTGCATATTACCCTTGTTAATCTTGATGCTGTAACATAAACCTTATTTGCATTGTTCTTGTCCTTTGGTCAATCTCATTATATGTCTTCTTATCTGTTAGGCTCAGACTGTTTAGTCAGAATCAACTATCTCCAGATTCCCTCCTGATGAAGCGGTTTGTCTGCGAAACTAGTCGAGGAATATGATATCTGAGATGTCGTGCTGTACTGTATACTAATGATCCCATTGTTGACATACTTGTACTTGTATGTAGTTTTACTGTATTAATTTTGATTTGTCCCCTGCATCAATAAATTAACTTTCAATTTTACTACTACTGTTTTATGCCTTAAATTGTTACCAACGATTACTGTACCGTAATAGTCCAAACATGCCCCCACTTTTTTGGTCGCCTGACTGGGGATCAGGCTTCCAACCTCATTATTTATTAATTTCTGGATGATGGTACATGTTTATTTTTGTCATTGTAATTTTTACCTATAGAGGCCACTCGCTTAGTCGTATGCCTTAAATCATCTCCTTCTGGATTGGGATGTTTCAGGCTCCAGGCTTTCCTCCTCCTCCTCCTCCTTGTTGGTGTAATTATCAGACACCTGCTGTGTCTCCGCCATGTGCTCTTCCCCCAGTGCGACGAACGAGAAGGGGCGTGGAATAGACTAGAAAGAACGTCAGGGGCAGGCGGAGTTTCATGCATGCGCAGTGTCTATAAAGCGTAACACGCCTGCGTAGTACGTACGATCTGCGAGCGGAGGAAGGAGTATCGGAGGCGCCAATCATGATAACGAAGGTAAGATCTAAACTTGGGCTTATACTGCTTCTAAATTGAGGCCTATATTGTAACAAGATTAGGAGAGTTTTGCCTGACATTAGGGTTTGTCTTGTGTTGTGTCTTGCAGAGAAAATGGATGGCTTCAATGACCACAACTTCCTCCCCCTGTTCATAGACAAATACAGGGAGCTGGCCTGTCTGTGGCAGGTCAAACACCCCCAATACAATAATAAACAAAAGAGGCAGACAGCGCTGGAGAAACTGCTGGAGTTGGTGAAGCCAGTGGTCCCCACGGCAATCATCCCCTATTTAAAAGCCAAAATTGGTGGCCTGAGGAGCACTAGAAGGTCACAGATTCCCAGAGATCAGGAGCTGCAGCAGATGACATTTATGTCCCCAGGCTCTGGTACTATGAGAGACTGTGATTTCTGTCAGACCAGACTGGAGTCAGGGAATCCCTCTCCACTCTATCTTCCGCCCAAACTGAGGCTTCCGATGTCCAACCTGGGACTTACAGCCAGGAAGAAGTGGAGGAGCCCAGCTGGAGCCAGGTATAGAATTCTTCTACAGATTTCTGGTCAATAAATAAGTGATGTTTACTAGAATGTTATTATTGATCACTAATTGCTGATTTAATAAAGTGTTTGACATATCAATAGACAGTAGTGGGCAAAAATAATTGGGACAAGAATGAAAAATGCTGGGCTCAGAATGATCATCAGTTATATTTGTTAACATTCAATTTGCAACAGTCATGAGGTGAAAATTGTGTGTGATTGATGACTAAAAAACTAAAACTATGTCCCTTTTTCATACACAGGAAGACCTCAGCCAGGACGAGGCCGTGGAATGTGCCACACAGGAGGAGGCTGTGAAATGTGGCAGCCAGGAGGAGGCGGGGGTTAGTGGCAGCCAGGAGGAGGCAGGGCTAAGTGGCAGCCAGGAGAAGCCTGGGCCCAGTAAGAGCCTGACAGAATCGCAGGTTCCTCCCCTTCGCCTTCCAACCAAAAGACCCAGGAAGGGGAGTCACATGCAGGATTCAGCACTCAGGCTGATTCAGGAGGCTTCTGCGTCCCTCAGAGCCACCCACACTCCTGAAGAGGCCTTTGCCTGCATGGCTACCACCAAACTGCAGGGCATGCCTCCTGTGTGAGGACCTTCTTTATAAAGTCTTAACTAAGGGGGTGAGGGGCGAAATCACACCCAATACCCACCTGAGTGAGTTGGACCATCCTCCTTCTCCCCCTCCTCCTCCTCTACCTCCTCCTGCCACAACTCCACCACCACAGCCACAGCGTGGAAGAAAGCATGGAAGGAAGACCAGAGAGTGATGACCTGGGTTCAGTTCGATCTGGCCAAAGATGCAGTCTCTTGTATGACCACAGCCTGGGGACATAGATGTCATCTGCTGCTTTCATGATCTCTGGGA
Organism: Aquarana catesbeiana; assembly: GCF_042186555.1. Classification (NCBI taxonomy): domain Eukaryota; kingdom Metazoa; phylum Chordata; class Amphibia; order Anura; family Ranidae; genus Aquarana; species Aquarana catesbeiana. The sequence goes on along the minus strand of NC_133327.1, from coordinate 315,186,297 downwards.
CTTCTGGACCAGACTGCACTCCCCTTTATATGGACTCCTCAGGCCACCAATTTTGCAGTAAAATAATTGATGTGTGCCCTGGGGGCCAAAGGCTTCACCAACCTCTGCTGTTTCTTCAGCGTTGCCTCCCTCTTTGTTTGGTTGTGAGCCCTTAATAAAGGTTTTTTGTTTCAATTATAATCGCCTATGTGTGTTTTCCTTCAAAAAGGACAGTTTGTTTGTGAGTATGCAGGTACATTTCAAAAATCCAATGTGAAATTAACAAGGGACACCAAACACCAAGCAATCTCCTTGAGATTAAATAATACAAGATAATAATGGTGTTGTGGTAACTTGACACACAAAACACACCCAAAAATATTCAGGATGTTAAATAAATTAAAAAAAAAAAAAAATAACAACCAGATCAGCCTTGAAAAAAATACAAACCCCCCCCAAAAAAAACACATCAGGCTTGAAAAAAATAAAAAGCACAAAAAAAAATATAGACTTTTGGTCAGATGTGACAAATCATAATATATTGAGGGAATCACGATAAATAATAAAGAAATAAGTGTGTGAGAACTCTGTGTGAATATCAGCAGAGGACACAGTACACTAACTGCAAATACTGTAGCTGCCTGCCTGTGGTATTAATAGGAGCAGATCAACAGCAATTGTGTTCAGGTAGCTTTAGGTGCACACTGTGCAGAGGACGCAGTACACTAACTGTAAATACTGTAGCTGCCTGCCTGTGGTATTAATAGGATCAGAAGAACACCACCAATTTTCTTCAGCTAGCTTTAGGTGCACACTGTGCAAAGCACGCAGTACACTAACTTGTAAATAATGCAGCTGCCTGTGGTACTAATAGGATCAGAAGAACACCACCAATTTTCTTCAGGTAGCTTTAGGTGCACACTGTGCAGAGGACGCACTGCACTAAGTTGTAAATACTGCAGCTGCCTGCTGTACTAATAGGATCAGAAGAACACCACCAATTTTCTTCAGGTAGCTTTAGGTGCACACTGTGCAGAGGAAGCACTACACTAACTGTAAATACTGTAGCTAATAGGACTAATAGAATCAGAAAAACACCTGCCTGCCTGTCAGTCGGAAGAGAATAACAGGAACGGATCTAGCTAAACTGAATACAGTGTGTGTATATATATATATATATATATATATATATATATATATATATATATATATATATATATATATATACACACATACATACACACACAACACCTAGGATGCATATATATACACAATACACTGTAAGTGCAGATAACTCACTCAACTGCCTACTCTATCTAACTTAAATCAAATGACACTGTCTCTCTCTCTCTCTCTCTCAACGCCGGAACACACTACACAGGGCCGACGTGCAGGCGGCCTTATATAGTGTGGGGCATGTACTAAACCCCCTGAGCCATAATTGGCCAAAGCCACCCTGGCTTTGGCCAATCACAGCTCTCTGTACTGACAGCGCTGTGATTGGCCAAGCATGCGGTTCATAGTGCATGCTTGGCCAATCATCAGCCAGCAATGCACTGCGATGCCGCAGTGAATTATGGGCCGTGACGCACCACTTAAATTTGGCACGAACGGCCCATATCGTTCGTAATTCGACGAACGGTTGAACATGCGATGTTCGAGTCGAACACGGGTTCAACTCAAACACGAAGCTCATCCCTAGTGAGGAAGTGAAATCACAATTTTACACCCATAGAAAGCCTGAATGCTGTGATTGGTTTTCGGGGTTCTGTACGCGGCTGGGCTCCAAAAAAGTCTCACACATGTGGTATCCCCCGTACTCAGTCATTTTTCAAACCTTTGACAAAAAATACAATATTCAATGGGCTCAACATGCCTCTCAGTAATTTCCTTGGGGTGTATACTTTCCGAAATGGGGTCATTGGGGGGGTTGTACTGCCCTGCCATTTTAGCACCTCAAATGAGGGGCAGTCACAAACTAAAAGCTGCGTAAATTGCAGACAATCTACCATAGTTTGTAGACGCTATAACTTTTGCACAAACCAATAAATATACACTTATTGATTTTTTTTTACCCAAGACCTATGGCTGAATACATTTTGGCCTAAATGTATTACTAAAGTTGAGTTTATTGGATTTTTTTTAAAACAAAAAGTAGAAAATACAATTTTTTTCAAAACTTTTGTTTATATCGCAAAAAATAAAAATCCCAGAGGTGATCAAATACCAACAAAAAAAAGCTCTATTTGGGAAAAAAGGACACAAATGTCGTTTGGGTACAGAATTGCATGACTGCGCAATTACTAGTTAAAGCAGTGCAGTGCCAAATTGTAAAAAGTGCTCTCATTATTAAGAAGGCAAATCCTTCTGGGGCTGAAGTGGTTAATCAATAGAAAGTGGTGTTTGGTGCACTTTAACCTATTCACTACACAGACACACTCCACTGATGCACTACAATATACTGCAGTAAAATTGCACTGATGCACTGCAATATACTTGCAGTAATGCACTGAACTATACTGCGTTAAATGAACGGTAACACACTGAAATATACGGCATCAAACATCCACTAATGCACAGAAATATACTGCGTAAAACGGCACAAAATGCACTGAAATATACACCATTAAACTTGCAGTAACACACTCAAATATACTGCATTAAAGAGCACGTAATGCACTGAAATATACAATGTTAAACTTGCAGTAACGCACTGAAATATACTGCTTTAAATGGCAGGTGAAACACTGAAATATACAGCGTTAAACGTGCAGTAATGCACAAAAATATATTGCGTTAAATGTGCAATAACACACTAAAATATACTGAGTTAAACGTGCAGTAACGCACTAAAATATACTGCATTAAATGGCACATAACGCACTTAAATATAATACCTTAAGCCTCCACTAACACACAGAAACATGCACCAGTGCACAGAAATACACTGCTTTAAAGGTGCAGTAATGCAGAGAAATATACAGTGTTAAATGTGCACTAATGTACTGAAATATACTGCATTAAACATGCACTAACACACTGAAATATAATGCATTAAACATGCACTAACAAACAGAAATACACTGTGTTAAACGTGCAGTAACCCACTAAAATGTACTGCATTAAATGGCATGTAACACACAGAAATATATAAAATGTGCACTAATGCACAGAAACATACTGCATTAAACGTGCAGTAATGCACAGAAATCTACTATGTTAAATGTGCATTAATACAATGAAATATACTGCATTAAACGTGCACTAACACACTGAAATATACTGCGTTAAACGGCATGTAATCCACTGAAATATACTGTGTTAAACGTGCACTAATGCACTGAAATATACTGCATTAAACGTGCAGTAATGTACAGCAATATACTGCATTAAACGTGCACTAACACACCAAAATATACTGCTTTAAATGGCACATAACACACTGAAATATCCGGTGTTAATGGTGCATTAGTGCACACAATATACTGAGTTAAACGTGCACTAATGCACTGAAATATACTGCGTTAAATGGCATGTAACGCACTGCAATATACTGCATTAAACATGCAGTAATGCACTGAAATATACTGCGTTAAATACTCAGTAACGCACTGAAATATACTGCGTTAAACGGCACAGAACTCACTGAAATATACTGCGTTAAACATGCACTAACGCACAGAAATCTACTGCATTAAACGTGCACCAACACACAGAAGTATACTGCGTTAAATGTGCAATAATGTACAGAAATATACTGCATTAAACGTGCACTGACGCACCAAAATATACTGCTTTAAATGGCACATAACACACTGAAATATTCAGTGTTAAAGGTGCAGTAATTAAAGAAGTTTTTACCTATTACACTATTTACACTATGGAGTTTCTCCTGTTTTTGTAATCCACATACGGCGAGAGTTACTATCGAAGTCAGTCCGGCTGCATAGAACTAACAGCGCCTGTGAAGGAGTGAGCCTGTGTGATCAGACCAGCTATTCCATCTGATCAGCTGCTCCAGTGTATTGGATTTCTTTACACCACTACCTTGATGCCAGTGGAGGATCCCGGGTGGATGGATGACTGAATAAGAGGATCTTATCAGCTGTTCCTGGATACTTTATGAGCCCATAAGACTCTCGTGTTAGGGGTCCCACGGATCTGGTAAGCGGCCACCTTTTCTCATTTTATCACTAGAGTCTGGTTCACAGAGAAAGGATTAATTTACCCAGGAAGCATATACGTATATTTATGTTGAGGAACTTTCTTTGCCTTCCTTCAACTATCTATTCCTTCAGTGGACTTTTTTTGCTACATTGTAACCATTCACATATTACCTCACTGGAAGGTGCAATATCCAACATTTGTGTTGTTACTTTTTTTGTTTTTTTTTTTGTTATTTACTATTATTGCTCAAAGGTATAATTCACACACACATCCAGGCTGAGGGAATTCCCTCAGTCTGATTGTTTGTGACATTAGTAGCGCACCTAAATATAGTTACCATATTGCTAAAACTGAAAATTCCAGTTTTTTTAAGGTTGCAGCACTTTTTGTCATTTGTCTCATTTTACTCACTGGATAGTTTATTGTTTTTATATATATACTTTTTGTAATCTAAAGAAAATAATTTCACTTTATATATATGCAGAATTGTGTGGAAATATATTCTGCTGTTCACTTTTGAACCCACATCACGTTTTAAATAAGATAGCAATTTTGGAGTTAGAGCAGATTTTTTGCGACATACCAAAAGGTACAGTAATGCACAAAAATATACTGAGTTAAACATGCACTAATGCACTGAAATGTACTGCGTTAAACGGCACATGCCTACTATTATTAAAAAAAAAATTCACACCAAGCAACTAGACCTCACAGGAACGAGAGTGACACACCATCCAGGAACTGTAACCAACCACCCTCACACACAGCGGACTCTAATGCCACATACACACGGTCAGATTTTCCAACAGGAAATGTTCGATGGGAGCTTGTTATCAAAAATTTTGACCGTGTGTAGGCTCCATAGGACATTTTTCGTTGGAATTTCCGACTGGATCTCAAATTTTCCGACAACAAAATCCATTGCCAGAAATTCCGATCACACAAAATTCCACGCATGCTCGAAATCAAGCAGAAGAGCCTCACTGGCTATTGAACTTTATTTTTCTCGGCTCGTCGTACGTGTTGTACATCACTGTGTTCTTGACGATCGGAATTTCTGACAAGATTTGTGTGACCGTATGTATGCAAGACAATTTTGGGCCAACATCCGTCGGAAAAAAAAACATGGATTTTGTTGTCGGAATGTATGATCATGTGTACGCGGCATAAAGTACCGGCTGACCCCTACTGGACTAATATTAAACGAATAGAGAAGAAAGTTCCTATCCGCAACCAGTTTAAATAGGACCCCACCACCCCTCTCATCCATCATCCATACCCCCTCTTCACATTTCTCAGACAACCCCTCCCACCGTCTCGCTCCCTATACCCGCCACCTCGCTCCTCTGCTTCTTTCGTAACCTCTTCTCCCCCCCTACCAGACCGCGTTACTCTCTTTTGCTTCCCTCCTCTGGAAGACTCTTATTCAGGGTAGACACATCCCCAATCACTATGGACGCCCCAAAAACCACAACAAAGAATATTTCCTTCAAGTTAATCTCACTAAATGCCAAAGGCTAAAATATACCTGAGAAACGCTCACAAGTTCTAGCCAGTATGTGGAGCATGAAGGCGGATGTGGTGTTCCTGCAGGAGACTCACTTCTGCTCAAACGCTGTCCCAAAATTATCGAATCGGGACTTCCCAATATGTTACCATGCAACAGCACCAAACTCCAAAACCAACGGATTCACGATTCTTATATCCAAAAATACTACTCTTCAGAAAACAGACACCCTCACTGATGAACTGGGTAGATATATTTTCCTAAAGGGGACTATCCAGAACCAGCCTATTACGTTAGCCAACATTTAAAGCCCAAATACATCCCAAGTCTCGTTCTTTCGCACTACTATGCAAGCTCTCGCCACCTTCCAAAGTGGAATGACGTCCCTCTCGATACTCTTCTTGACACGTCCACAGGGACCTCAAGCCTATCATACAGGGCACTATGCCAAATAAAACTAAGCATTCAGATTCTCCTGCTACACGACACATGGCGCACCCTTAGACCACAAGAAAAATACTTCACCTTCTTCTCAGCTCCACATAATAAATATTCTAGACTGGACTACCTCTTCCTCACACAATTTGACCTTTCCTACCTGACTAAGGAAACGATATAACCCATGACCATATGAGACCACCACCCGATCATGATCACGCTGACCCTCCCTGACAAAACCTCACATACCAAGATCTGGACACTAGACTCCACGATCCTGACCGACAAAACTTGTGTAACAACACTTAACAAATGCCTTGACAACTACTTTAAATAAAACAACACACCTGACACTTCCAATATAACCCAATGGGAAGCACACAAATGTGTCATACGAGGAAAGCTGCAACTTTTGGAACTGTTTACTAAACTCAAGACATTGGAAACCCTTCACAAACGAATGCTAGCACAACAATCCTATCAAGAACTTATTGAAACACGCAAACTACTACAGGATGAGCTAGGTCGCGCCATTAGGAAAAATTTTATGCTATCTCAAAAGCTGTTTTATGAATTTGAAAACAAAAGTGGACACCGACTAGCCCAAGCACTACACTCAAAAAAAGCCAAAACAACAGTTCATAAGTTTCACTCCCCCACAGGAGAAATATACAGGGAAATACTGATATAGCCCAGGAGTTTGAAAGAAGAGCCTGAGGAAGAAGCACGCATGCTTCGAACGCGCGCACCCTCCCGCTGACCTTGTACCCAGAAGTGACGACATTGGGTTCTGGTATTCGCTGATCCTCTCTCCCGGATATTGAGAGTGCTGGGCTCCACCACCGTCATCGCTACAGGGGATGATACACGGATACACCAGGCAACAGACTGCTCTCCAGGACAAGCGTGGATGATCACTATGCTACATGCCCTTTCTCATCTTTTGTTTGTGAGTGCATTTGTCATTTAATATCCATTTTATTAAAACTACTTCATCGCTACGCTTAGAAGGCGCTGCTTCCTGTCTTTTTCTATGTTTCAGATCCACTTCTATCTGCAAGCCGGCAGCCTCCTCTGATAGTAGCATTTTATCTAGCACCCATATGGACTGATTATCATGGACTTTGGCATTGTACCCACCCATTGATTATTGTTTTATTATATTTATTGTCTCCCCCTCTTCCCCCCTCCTCCTCCCCTCCTGTAAGATTGCACCCCCACCCAGAGTGTGCTTAATTTACCCATTCTTGTTTGAAAGACTTTACTCGACTCTCTACAACATTGACAAGTCAAACCCATTCACACCCTCTGTAGAGATACGGCAAACTAAAATCAAAGTATTCCTAAAAAAAAATTGGCCCAAAGGAATCTCTTCAGATTCTGCCGACAATCTTGAAGGCCCGATCACTCAACAAGAGTGGAAGGAAGCAATTAAAAAACTGAAATCAGGCAAAAGTCCTGGCCCAGATGGTCTATCGGCCGTCTACTACAAGACATTTGCGGAAACATTTGAAAGCATTCAACTCCCTATTCACTTCCAACCCGCTTACGCCAGGAATGCTTGAAGCTCACATAACAGTAATACCTAAGGCTGATAAAGATCAGTCGCAAGCAGCAAACTATAGACCACTCTCACTTCTTAAGACTTTTACCATTACTCCCTTCAATTGTCTCCCGAGATCAAGTTGGATTTGTTCCTGGAAGAGAAGCCAGGGACAACATTATAAAAGCCATTAACCTGCACCACCACATGACATAAACAAACCAAAAAGGCTTATTTCTTTCCCTGGATGCGGAGAAGGCATTCGACAGGGTGGCATGGGATTACATGGCAGCAGTCCTACAGGCCATGGGCATAGGAACACACATGCTCAGTCTCATACTGTCCCTATATGCTAAACCCTTGGCTCAGATCAAAGTAAACAACACCCAGTCGGATGCCTTCCCCATCCATAATGGAACAAGACAAGGGTGCCCCCTTTCCCCCATTCTCTTTGTCCTTACCCTTGAGCCCCTACTATGCTCCATAAGACAAAACCCCGACATCCAAGGTATCAAAAACAATCAGAGAGAATACAAATTAGCTGCTTACACAGATGATATCCTACTATTTCTCACAAACCCACATACCACATTACCGGTACTACTTGAAGAGTTCCGACACTTTACCTTGATCTCCAATCTCAAAATAAATTTTTCAAAGTCCTTTGCTCTCAACATATCTCTACCATCACCCCTGGTTATACAATGCAAAGAAAACTTCCCCTTCCATTGGCAATCAGATGCGATCACCTATCTAGGCATACAACTGCCCGCCAAACTGTCGGACTTATATGCGAAAAACTACATACCAATACTGAATAAACTGACAGCAGATCTTAAAAATTGGAATAGGCCAGTGTTCTCATGGTTTGGAAGGGCAGCGATATTGAAAATGAACGCATTACCGAGAATTCTATGTATGCTACAGACTGTACCGATACACATACCACCAGCCTTCTTCAAAACTTACAGAAGCCTTAGCTCCAACTTTATTTGGGGAGGCCACAAACCTAGGATTAAATACAGCTTTACCCAAACACCTAGGGGGTATTGGTCTTCCAGACCTTTTAAATTATTATAAGGCAATACATTTGACCAGAATACTAGATTGGAACCTACACGCCTCCACAAAAGTTTGGGTCAGATTGGAAGATTCCTTCACAAATCTGCCCCTGGCATCATTGCCATGGATACTAGAACGCCATATTTCTTTAGAGCTTAAATCTCACCCACTAATCAGGCCGACTATACAATGCTTTCTGAAAATTTGTAAACACAGCCCCCTCTCAACTATACCAGGCCCAATAACCTCTGATAAGACTAAACCCTGACTTTCCCCCAAGCATGACCAATGACTTCTTAGCACAGCACTGGTCAGATGAAAGGGTCTTAGCCCATCTCACCTCTCTACATGGTTGGACAAACCCCTGATACCGTTGTGGACGTACCTGCTGATTACACACTTTCTGAGAACCCTGGACAGAAAATCTTTCTGCTCTAGACACCTGAAGTCTTTGTACCTAGACATCCCCCCAAACTCATCTGATTTCTGACACACATTCCCTTCTTTTTATGGAATGCCACCCCAACAATTCTGCAACATGTGACTCATGGGAGAGAGACTTATCTTTATCTCTAACGCCGGAAGAGTGGGAAAAAAATTACCTTACCATCCACAAGGGATCCATTAATGTATCTACTCAGAAAAACAGATACAAAATCCAATCCTGCTGGTACCGTACACCTGCCTTATTACATAAATTTAACCCAGCAATTTCAGCTGAATGCTGGAGATGCAATACACAAACCCAGCACACTGATCCACATTGGTGGGACTGCCCCTATATTCAAATCTCTGGAAAGAAGTACACCGTATAACTTCTCTTGTCACTTCTTACAACCTGGAAAGGTCACCAGCTCAATTTCTCTTACACCATTCACCTCTATCACATCGCACTTATCACAAATCGCTAGCAATGCACATCATAAATGCAGCAAAACAATGTATACCAATACATTGGAAGTCTCAAAACACCCCCTTGATTAAGGAATGGTTCGGTAGAATTAAAAGGATTTCTGAAATGGAGGAACTGATTCACATAGCTCGAGACTCCCCCAGCAAATTTGGAATCAAATGGGCATGCTGGAAACATTACCAGACCATGACTGAATACTCCCTTCTAAATTCTCCAAATCACTAAAGGCTATGGCCAAGAACCACCTGAATCATAAAATTGGAATACTTACACACCGCCTTCATGACCTGAAACTGGAAACCTGAAATTCTCATGATTAAAGGGCTGCCGCCTCCTGACAACACCATAGTATATAACAGACCTCAAGAAGACCTCCCCAGGAGGAGGGAGCAAGAGATGGCCAACCCTACATTCAAAGGAGCTAACCTCAAAACCTCTTTTTCTTTCCCTCTCACTTATCTCCCCCTCTGCCCATCATCCGCTTTCCCTCATGTCACTTAATTCCTCCTCCTGCACACTCCCACTCCCTTTACATGCCAAAGTCCCCTCCCTCCTTATCCATCTACCTTCTCCCAAACTATTTCTGCAGCCAACAATCTTAACAGGATGCCATTGACCACACACCCCACATACACCATATTTCACTTGCTTACAACACTTCAAGACCACACAGCGTACACAAGATAACTTTATCAGCTGAGAAAGCACTCAAATGACATAAAATAGGGACCTTAGAATCTATGATCCTATACACGCAAGATACAATCACACCCACAGACCCTATGTTGGACAATACAACTGTAGCATAGAAAACATTCTACACATTTACGGAGTTACGGATTTATTAAAACATGATTACTCTAAATGGATTGTTTTGATGATTAAATACTGTATACCAAGGTTTATGTGGGCACAACGGGACACTGAATGTACCTTTGCCTGTTATACTTGTTGCTTAATATACTGTATTTGTCCGATATATCTGTACAATACTACATGTTAACGTTTGATTAAACAAATAAAAACTTTTTTGAAAAAAAAAAAAAAAATGATATACTTACTGCTCTCACAGATTAGCAACAAAGCTTGTGGTTCTACCACTGCGTGGTCTCTCCTACCTTGTTGGTGCACAGGTCTTTGAGGTATAGGCATTGCTGGATCCCACCTGCTGATTGATATAACAGCTACAGCCAGACATGACTCAGATTTTGGCACCACATCCAAATATAGATACTGTACAAAAGAGAAAAGCCAAGAGTGATCATGGACTTTAAATTGGTAGCCACCAGTAGACCCAAATGAAAGAGAGAGTGCTCAGTTGAATAAAAATCCAAATTTATTATATCATCATTATAAAAAACATTTAAAATCAGAAAATAGATTCAAGACAGGTAATTACATAAATATACATATGATATTGTCCCAAACAGGGACACAAAAATGACCTGTAGGTATGCCCATAGATATGGTGAACTTTTAGCTGGTATTAGAGATGGTCTTCCATATCAGGTAATAGGTTCATCATCTAGCTAAAGACTCCAATCTGTGTCAGCGCCTGCATTTCTGTTTCTCTGGTTACTGACTTTAAGCCCTGATTCACATTGGTACAATTTGACATGCGATTTGACATGTCAAATCACATGTCAAATCGGCAATTGTCGGCAATGGCACCATCCTAATTGGTGCAACGCTGCATTTGCAGCACCGCCCTGATTTCAAAATATAGTTTCTGTACTACTTTTTGCTATTTCGGGCTGCAATTTAAATTGACATTTGTGCAGAAACCTGCACAGATGTCTCTGAAATCACGGCCGAAATCGGGACTGACATATCATAACTGAACTTGCACGGCTTCATTCCCGCAGCTCAGTGTGAACCTGGGCTAAATTTTGACTACACTTGTTCACTGCCCAGTGTGATCTTTGGCCTTTTCTCATTTCTAAAATTGCCTGCCATCTGCACAGGTGTGCCCGAAGGCCACAATCTTGTCTTGTGTACCCTTGTTTACCCTTTTTAGAGCTCAAACCCTTGCCAAGCATGCAAATACCACAGAGGGTCCACTATCCAGTTTGTCCCTGACAGCTACTAGCTCTGTCCATTTACAGAGAAACTATAATGGTTTTGGAAAAGCGCAAAAGTAGTAATTAAACCAAGCACTTTAAAAGAATCAATAACATCCAGTTACATCAGGGAATGTTCCAAATAACATCCAGGGGCCACTGTGTGGTGTTGTTGAAAGAGAAGCAGCTTCCTATCTTGTGGCCAATAAAGTGGAAAAGGAAAAAAAAAACACAACCAAAGGAGGGATTGGCAGTGCTATGAGCTGAGAATGACAGAACTGAACAGCACAGGTGCAGTGCACAGCTGATGGAACTATGCTGGCCTGTAGTGTGATCTCCCAGCACTCTTTGGGTATAAAGAGGATCCTGCTGCCTCCATGTGATACATTTTGAGGCAACCGCCTTTTTATCAATCCCCTCTGGTCTTAAAGACAGCAATAGTTTCTGGTGGGCTTTTTGATATCATTTGGTTTTTATTTTGTGTTCCTTTGTTTTATAATGGTTTTGTCACCATTTATTTTTTAGCCTATACATTTTTATTCTGATGGTTATATGTTTTATTACAATTTATTTATTTATTGAATCTGATGCTTTAAATGTTTTAATAATAAACATTTAATATGGTTTTCATCCATGACAATGGATTCAATAAGCACCTCTTTTTAGGAACAGAGCACAGCAGAAGTTGCTTGCATATAGGTAGCCTCTCTCTCACACAGAACCAGCAGCAGCAAAGGAAAGAGAAAGGGGTACACTTTTCTTGTGCTTCACTTACTTTTATATACAACGTATGTTTACATTTAATGCAGGTTTTAGCCTAAATCTCCAGCTGCTTGCTTGCTAAGAATACAAAACCTTTCTATGCACTTTTTCCATACTTAAAGTGGTTGTAAACCTCAGGCATGAAATATGAAAACGTATATCTCTCTACAGTGTTGTCATTTCTGTCTGCTGCTTCATTCCTTTGCTATCAGCATGAATCACTTCTGACAAGGGGTGGGATCTGCAGCTTATTGATGGCCGCAGCTCTGTGTGTTTCTTTGTGCTGTGTGGAGGGAGGTGTGTCCCTTTCCTCCAATCAGCTCTGTAGAGTGTAACTTCAGCTCTCTGCCCCTTTTTATGACAGCTCGGATAAGCTTTATAAACGATGGACTTTGAACAGATGTAGTGAAGACTGCAGATAAACAAGTACAAATTATGTAGGAGAATGTGTTTAATCTCTGCCTATCACCCGAGGTCAGTCACTTCACTGGGTATATGTAAGGGTTTCCAAACACTTTAACTGAGTAAAAAAATATATACAGTATCTCACAAAAGTGAGTACACCCCTCACATTTTTGTAAATATTTTATTATATCTTTTCATGTGACAACACTGAAGAAATTACACTTTGCTACAACGTAAAGTAGTGAGTGTACAGCTTGTATAACAGTGTAAATTTGCTGTCCCCTCAAAATAACTCAACACACAGCCATTGATGTCTAAACCACTGGAAACAAAAGTGAGTACACCCCTAAGTGAAAATGTCCAAATTGGGCCCAATTAGCCATTTTCCCTCCTCGGTGTCATGTGACTTGTTAGTGTTACAAGGTCTCAAGTGTGAATGGGGAGCAGGTGAGTTAAATTTGGTGTTATCGCTCTCACTCTCTCATACTGGTCACTGGAAGTTCAACATGACACCTCATGACAAAGAACTCTCTGAAGATTTGGAAAAAAAAATAGTTGCTCTACATAAAGATGGCCTAGGCTATAAGAAGATTGACAGGACCCTGAAACTGAGCTGCAGCATGATGGCCAAGATCATACAGCAGTTTAACAGGACAGTTTACACTCAGAACAGGCCTCGCCATGGTCAACCAAAGAAGTTGAGTGCACATGCTCAGCGTCATATCCAGAGGTTGTCTTTGGGAAATAGACGTATGAGTGCTGCCAGCCTTACTGCAGAGGTTGAAGGGGTGGGGTCAGCCTGTCAGTGCTCAGACCTTATGCCACACACTGCATCAAATTGGTCTACATTGCTGTTGTCCCAGAAGGAAGCCTCTTCCCAAAATGATGCACAAGAAAGCCTGCAAACAGTTTGCTGAAGACAAGCAGACTAAGGACATTACTGGAACCATGTCTTGTGGTCTCATGAGACCAAGATAAACGTATTTGGTTCAAATGGTGTCAAGCGTGTGTGGTGGCAACCAGGCGAGGAGTACAAAGACAAGAGTGTCTTGCCTACAGTCAAGCATGGTGGTGGGAGTGTCATGGTCTGGGGCTGCATGAGTGCTGCCGGAACTGGAGAGCTACATTTCGCTGAGGGAACTATGAATGCCAACATGTACAGTGACATCCTGAAGCAGAGCATGATCCCCTCTCTTCAGGGACTGTGCCGCAGGGCAGTATTCCAACATGATAACGACCCCAAACACACCTCCAAGACGACCACTGCCTTGCTAAAGAAGCTGAGGGTAAAGGTGATGGACTGGCCAAGCATGTCTCCAGACCTAAACCCTATTGAGCATCTGTGGGACATCCTCAAATGGTAGGTAGGTAAGATATAATACAATATTTACAAAAATGTGAGGGGTGTACTCACTTTTTTGAGATACTGTGTATATATATATATATATATATATATATATATATATATATATATATATATATATATATATATATACACTGTGTAACAATTTACACAGTGGTTTACATATATGTAATACATTCACCTCAGTCCCTGCCCACAAGAAAGTTGCAGTTTAGGGCCCCTAACTCACATATATACACATACTAAGGCCAATGTAGACAGGAGCCAATTAACCTACCAGCATGTCTTTGGAGTGTGGGAGGAAACCAGAGTACCCAGAGGAAACCTACGTGAGCACAAGGGGAACGTGCAAACTCAATAAACCCAGTGCTGCCATGCAGAAGAGCTAGCAAATAAGCCACTGTACTGCCCCTATATATAATATAAAAAATTAAAGGGAGGGGGTGCCTAGTACAGGAGCTCCGTCGGTGAAGCAGCCTTAGCCCGTCTCCCTGCATCCAATCTGCCCAAGAATGCACAAGAGGAACGCTGGAACTCCCCGCACAAGATCCCGCCGCATATCCGAAGCCTACAAGGGGAGAAATATCTCAGATCTCCTCAGAAATCCTCCGGCATCAAGGAGCAGTGTGTCAGGCAGCAAGATGGTGATGCCACGTGTGGAGGAGGAGTACAGCGAGGACTCGCAATCCACTCTGGATGACAATGGTAGGGAAACTCCTCACCCTGATCTCCCCCTCACATATGCTGGGATATCCGGCTTTGCTGCAGACATTAAAGCTGCCTTTTCAGCAGCAATAACAGATCTAAAATCTAGTATGCTAGTCCTCACAGACAAGATGGCCACTGCAGAAACGGCTGGGAGACACAGAGACATGGCGATACACAGATTGGAAAAGGTCACCTTCTCACACTCCCAACATCTTATTGACATTAATAAACACCTTGAGGATTTAGACAACAGAGGGAGGAGGAAGAATATTAGGGTGAGGAGGATCCCAGAATCGGTGGATACGGAACAAATAACCCCAGCCTTACAGAGAGTTTTCAACACTCTCCTAGAACGGCCTGAGGACACAGCCATAGAATTTGTAAGGGCACACAGAGCTCTCAGAGCAAGAGGACCAGATAACATGCCCCCACGTGACATTATCTGCTGCTTGCACAACTTCGCATTAAAGGAAGACATTATGCATAAAGCTTGCAGAAATGACCAGATCATCTTTAACGGTGAAACCATCATGCTCTTTCATGACCTCTCGCAGATCACGTTAAAGAACCGCAGGGCTCTGCGGCCCCTACTAGAGAAATTAAGAGAAAAGGAGCTACGCTACACATGGCATTTCCCATTTGCTCTCATGGTAAACCACAACAGGAAACAACATACACTCCGCTCACAAGAAGATCTTCCTGAATTCTGTCAAGCATTGCAAATGGATTTGGTGGAGCTACTGGAATGGTACCAAGAATTTATTCTGCCCCCTTTAGACAAGCAGCAGATCAGGTCCCCACTCACCTCTCCAGAAAAGCGCCATCCAAAAAAGATGAAGTCATCTCGACCTGGAGGCTCCCAAACAGGTACACCAAACCATAGACCCCACTCCTCCAAAGGATTTGAGGACATATGATGGCAGACTCTGTAACATTAACACTCTTTGAAGCTGTAAGTATTCTCTCATACTTCATCACAGAGAATGTTCGACCTCAAAGCATCCATCCACAGCATGCTTAAAGTCAAACCAGTCTAAGCCACATTGTAATACGATCAGGATTACTTACATGGTAACTTATGAGGAAATGACTAACTCATACCTCTACAAAATTTATGGGGACCCATGTACTTCCTTACTCATGCTTTCCCCACAAGGGTAGGGGATTTAAACTGAGACTTTTTCAGCAGACATTAACCGTATACTCACTCAAATCCCCAATCATCCACGGAAGCATTGGGCGAAAAAAAAGGGACTACCCCAAACCTGAACATTTGTAACAAGATTAACATATCTACATTGAGGCATTTTTATTTCCTATTCTCACAATCCATTGTCAGCTGATTAGATGCAGAATGTAAGTTTTGTCAAAACGTGGACTACACATTGTTATTAACAAAATATTGTTTCAGATGGTTAACACTTAATTCAGTTTGGTTACATAGAAAAATAGATTAGAATGAGAGCATTTACAACTAGAAGATCATTGTTAGTTACTAACAGTTCTACCGTTCTTACCTCTACATGAGAGCGATTTGATATAAACTCATACAGATAAGGTTACTACTAATATTTAAAGTTCTAAAACCTCCACCTGACTTATCCATGTTCTACTCAGGATGAGTTTAACTTCCCAGTTGCAGGATTAGAGTATCCTCCCCATGTTATCCTGGATGCAGGGACGACAACATTAGCTTACACACCATTATTACAGGCTGCCACCGGTCTCAGTTCATATCTTGCTTTTTTTTTTGTTACGGTTTTTATCTTTAGCTGGTTGTAACGACCGGATTGGCTGCCGCATACTACACCTCCAGAAGTGCCTCTATCGGGAGTGCATTAACCTGAAAAAGGGCACTACTTCTCTTACCTAGGGACCGTATTGGGACCCAAGGAGAAAGTAATATCTGAATGAATGAATGAATGAATGAATGATTTGTAAAGCGCTGCAAATGCGAACTAAATCGCCTCAAGGCGCTAATGCGTTTTGTGCTGTCATCCTCTTAGAAGAGGAAGGTCTTGAGTTTTTTCCTGAAGGCCAGATAGTTTTCTTCCATGCGGATGTAAGTCAGAAGAGTGTTCCATTGCCGAGGTCCCTGGACTGCAAACCTTCGTTCTCCCCTTGCTTTGTAGCGGTATTTGGGAATAAGGAGGAGGTTTTGGTTAGATGATCGCAGATTGCGAGTGGGTGTGTAGTGTCTCTCATTTATCTCATTTCTCTTCTAACTCTATCTACTATTTCACTTTCTAAACTAATTTCTCGTTCTTCCTCTAAGTGCAATAAGTTATTTATTTCTAGGTGAAACTCACTAAAGATACTAACGACCTTTAAGCCTCTCTTTCCTCTAGGATTGGGTCGGCTGGCTCCTTCTGGGAACGCACCATGGCTTACTCCTCCTTAGGACACGAACCCACAGTAATTTCACACAACACTAAAGGGCTGAATATCCCCGAAAAACGTACTGCAATCCTAAAGGAACTCAGAAAAGGTAGGCCTCGTTTTGTATTTCTGCAAGAGACACACTTCAAGACCAATCAGGTTCCTAAGCTCACTGACTCTTACTTCACGCAGGCATTCCACGCAACCAATGATCTAGCTAAATCAAAGGGAGTGTCCATATTCATTAGTAGAGACGCCTCCTTTGAACTCACTGAATCACTTATAGATCCTGAAGGCAGATTCCTCTTCTTGAAAGGAAAATGCAATGGAACCCCTATCACACTAGCAAATTTATATTTTCCCAACACGGTCCACCTATCTTTCTGCCAGCATACACTTGATAAACTTAAAGATTTTGGCTCTGGCTGTCTTATTGTGGGAGGAGATTTCAATGTGCCGTTGAACCCTCTCACTGACACATCCACAGGCAAAACCTATATCACCTACAAAATCCTTAAGAGAATCAAGACATTATTACACTCCCTTCAATTGGTAGACACTTGGCGCTTTACCCACCCAGAGGACAAAGATTACACTTTCTACTCCATACCGCATAGCCGATATTCAAGAATAGATTACATTTTTATATTACAAAAAGATCTCGACAAGATTTCAGGAACACACATTGGGATTCAAACCCTATCTGATCATGCCCCTATATCCTTAACACTGAATCTGTCTGAACCACCTCCCAAATCTAACACTTGGAGGCTGAACTCCTCTCTGCTGACTGACCCAACACTGTACCCTCAAATAGCCGCAGCACTGGCGGACTACTTTGTCCACAATGTTACGCCAGATATGAACCCCATGACAATTTGGGAAGCACATAAGTGCACTATTCGAGGAGAACTCATTAGACTAGGGGCTCAAAGTAAAAAAAACAGAGAAAAAGAGATCAAACGTCTAACTACGAAAATCCAATCCTTAGAATCCAAACACAAACAATATCTAACGGAACAATCAGCATTAGATTTATTAGAAACAAGAAAAGCACTTCAACAGCTCTTTGACAACAGAACTAAAAGATTTTTATTTTTTAAGAAAAAAGTATATTACGAACATGGTAATAAAGCGGGCAAATATTTAGCGAGAGCATTGACAAATAACAGATCACACGAAAATATTTCAGGAATACGCACGAAAGATGGGAAATTAGACATCACCACCAAACTTATTGCCAAACACTTCCAAGATTATTATACAACTCTATGTAATCTCCCTAAACCACAAAAACCTGGCACTATACATGGAACTAGGCCACAAATCATTCAAAACTATCTTAGAGAATCCAATTTACTCACTCTGAAGGAAGATGATATAAACCAATTAGAAAAACCCCTAGAAGCTATTGAACTCCAAAATGCCATTAAGGACCTTAAAAAGGGGAAAAGCCCAGGGCCAGATGGCTTTACTGCCATATACTACAAAACATTCCAGAATACACTGTTAGGGCCATTGTTGAGAGCCTTGAACTCCATGTCAAAGTCAAAGGAGACCCCACCAACTTTTCTAGCCACACATATAACAGTCCTTCCCAAGCCGAGTAAGGACCCAGCATATTGCGCCAGCTACAGGCCAATTTCATTGCTTAATCTTGACATGAAATTGATGTAAAAAATAATTGCTAATAGACTGAAACTCCTGCTTCATAGCTTGATAGGCCCCGAGCAGGCGGGCTTCATGCCGGGCAGAGAAACAAGAGACAATGTGATCAAAGCTCTCAACTTGATACATGCAACTCGGACTCAGATTATCGAGGGCCTTCTCCTGTCTACCGACGCGGAGAAGGCCTTCGATAGAGTGGCCTGGGACTTTATGCTGGAAACATGTCATTACATTGGCCTGGGAACCCACATGATGACGTGGATTTCGTCATTATACAGGAACCCGACTGCACAACTCAAGATTAATGGTTCATTATCTCAAACAGTAAAAATTAATAACGGAACAAGACAGGGATGTCCCCTCTCACCACTCTTGTTTATCCTAACTCTCAAACCATTTATCAGAAGGATTATAGCCAACAACTCAATACAAGGATTTAAAGTAAAAGGGAAGGAGTTCAAAGTAGCGGCTTACGCCGATGATTTATTATTCTTCATAACTAAGCCACACACCTCGCTCCCCTCCTTAAATGAAAGAATTTACACTATTTGGATTTATCTCAAACTTAAAAATCAACTATTCCAAATCTGAAGCAATGAATATTTCCATCCCCACCAAATCTTTAGATAATATCAAACCCAATTGCCCTTTCAAATGGGAGACTTCAGCACTTACATATTTAGGGATTTGGCTTACTCCTAGATTAACGCACACATATGAACACAATTTACTGCCCTTGTTAAAAACAATCTCCATAGATCTTAAAACATGGAACGCGCAACACTTCTCATGGTTTGGGAGAATTGCTATATGCAAAATGAACATTTTACCTAAGGTCTTATACTTGTTTAGGAACCTACCACTAAAAATACCCCAAAGTTTCTTCAAAACTTTACAATCTATTCAATCCAAATTTATCTGGGCTCACAAAAAACCCAGGGTTAAATTTACCCTACTTACACAAGCCAATGAAACTGGTGGAATGGGCATCCCTGACTTCAGGAACTACTACTATGCCTCGCATGTCACTAGGATTATCGACTGGCACTGTCATCGTAGACTCAAAGATTGGGTGGAATTGGAAGACATGCTGAGTCATAACTCTATCCAATTCTCTCCATGGATTCCTTGGACAAGTCAGCTGGAAATCATAAAATCACACCCTCTCATAGGCACCACATTAGCAATTTTTCATAAATTAACCAAAATACCGAGCCTCTCAACACACCTAAGCCCACTCACCCCTCTAAGGAACAACCCCGATTTCATACCTGGTATGGGAAATCACAACTTACGCCCCACTGATTCAAATAAACCCCTCTTGGCCATGCGCTGCTTCAAGAATCAGGAATTTAAAAATTTTACAACTATCAAGGCAGATAACCACCTCACAAACTTACCACTATGGACATATTTTCAATGTCGCAGCTACCTCAACCAGACATCCAAAAAAGCAAGCTTCAGCAGATCATTGACAGAACTAGAATCAGTTTGCAACGAGGCAGAACCTATTTCAAAAACAACATCACTGACTTACAGATGGATTCAAAATAAGAGGGTTGTGACAAGGTGCGGTCTCAGGGAACGCTGGTCGGCAGAATTGGGCACTTCACTTACAGATGAACAATGGCAAAAGGCTTGCATATTTGCCCACAAATGCTCTCTGAGCACCAGAACTCAGGAAACAGCGTATAAACTACTTACTTAATGGTGCGCCACCCCAGTAAAGCTTCATACCTGGTTTCCCCAATATCCTGATACTTGCTGGCGATGCAACAAGGAGAAGGGATCATTATTACATATTTGGTGGCAATGCCCCATTTTGGAACCTTTCTGGTCAGAGGTCAGAAAGAAAAGAAAGTTTTTCAGATTACAGAGACGAAACTTAAGCTAGATGCGGTGGGTTGCCTCCTCCATGTCTCCGACCTTCCTATCAAAAAATACAAACACTCGCTTTCCATGCATTTATTGAATGCAGCAAAGGCACTAATTCCTCTCTACTGGAAGTCTACACACATACCAACCATCCAGGATTGGTTACGTAAGGTATCTGAGGTCTGTGAGATGGAGGAGACGATTGTCCAGTCAGGAGATAATACTGAACGCTTTCACAATAAATGGTCACCATGGTTTATATACAAATATTCGCAGGCATACATAGACTTAATGAATATAAACTAATGCTGGACTCTCCTACCTGCCAAATCTCCAATGAGAAATTATGCTTCAAATGAAGTATAAATCCCAGATATCTGATTTCCTTTATTTAATTATAGGTCATAACTGGATTGTACTCTTGAAAGGTTTTAAATATATTTGGTGATGTATTGGATGAATTAACACAACTGCACTACTATCCTCTACACATTCTTTACTCTCTCAAACTAATTCTATCACCTTTCCCTCTTTTTTCTTGAAAAAAATCTCTAAAACAAAAAGTTTTTTTTTTTGTTGTGTTTTTATTCTTTGGCTTTTGATATAATACAAGTTTCAATCAGTTAACATGTTTATGTCTTGATCGAGACATACTTAACACATTCTTGTCACAAGAAAGTGCAAATCTGTCTATTCTTAAATATACTTCAACAGTTGTTATATGTATTAACATTAATTGGAGCTGTGTCTCCATATCTGTATTTCTCATACTTCAATAAAACTTGATCTTAAAAAAAAAAAAAAAAAAAAATTAAAAAGGGAGGGAAAGAGAAAGGAAAGGAAAGGAAAAGAAAAGAAAAGAAAAGAAAAGAAAAGAAAAGAAAAGAAAAGAAAAGAAAAGAAAAGAAAAGAAAAGAAAAGAAAAGAAAAAAATTGTGCCAGATACTAGTAAGTATTCATAGACTACTGTTATCCCACAAGGCCACGGTATGATTGGATACAGTTTGCAAAACAAAATGTAATTGGTTTGCCGCACATCTTTGGTCAGATTAGTGTGTGAAGGATATGGCCACTTGACAGCACTGTGAGCCATTTTTTTTAATATCCTACTGCTTTCTTTGCTAGAATAAGATGAAAATAATCCCATTTGAGGTGTAATATGCTGAATTCTTTATGCATTTCCAAGCACTACGTTGACATATTTGTTTTACCATAAATTAATTATTGCATTAAATTACTATGTTCAAATAGAGAAAATGCATCCGACATTACCCTAGACCCCTGAGTCCTTCTATAATTCATTCCCAATTCATTCCCATTCAAGTCGCTATTGGCTCCTTTACCTTATATAGCTTGTATATTGTGTAAGCTATTATCTAACAAATGTACTGAACAGAGCAAGCATTTTTGTTTAATTTTACAAAATAGAATAAGTGTTGTGCACTTCTATATAAAGGATCTTTTTTATTTAAGGGTATTATCAAAGACTAGATAAAAAATGTTATAGCCCAAAGCAATTATCATCATTAATTTACCTTATAATTATATTTTACAAGTATTTAACTATTGGGAAATTACTTCAACATGCATGACTAAGCAAACTGGTATGAACGCAAAATAAAACTACAAGGTCAAACTGGAAGATAAGTCAACTAGTAACCAGGGAAATGGAGTATGTTCATCTGACATCTACCTACTGTTTAAAAAATTATGACTATGCCAAGATATTTTGTCTGTCCATTAAAGTTATGCAGCTATGTTACTAGCTGGTCCCAAAATTTTAACATCATTTTATAGACAATTTGGCTCATGTACAAACTCTCTTTTTGCTCATCTTGCCATAAACAACAGTTCATACACTTTACCTAGATGTATAAGGTGCAGTGCGGCTCTTTGCATCAGGCTGGGTTCACACTATTGCGAATTGGATGCGGGTTTCCTCGTATCCAATTCGCAATAGCAGGAGATTTTGACCGGCTCTTTATGGAGACGCTTCCCATATCTCCTCTGTGGCTCCAGTGTGAAGTTGAACAGAAGTCCTGTGTGTCTTGGTTCGTTTCAGGTCCAAATTCAGTTAAAAAATTCAGGCTGAAATCGGACCTGAAATGGTGAACATGGACACAACGTACCCCTGCTGTGAGCCGCATAAAAAGATAGTGTGAACCCAGCCTCAGTAAAAAAAAAAACAGTGGGAGGAAAGGGGAAATGTAATAAAAAAGAGACAGAGACAGAGGTCATTCTGCTAAAACTCCAGAGCACAAATGGCATGTAGATCAGACACTGCTATAGAGGTTCTATAAAGTGTTAAGAACATGAACAAATCATTGAAAGACACTATATTCACTTGCATTTGTACAGTCCTTTATATTGAAAACTTTAATCAGAAGATCAATCACTTTCATACATGAGGCAGACTTGTTGTATAGTACTGTATATTTATATGATTAAAATAATAAAGCTAAATGCTAACATTTGTGGTATATGTTAAACCTTCTTGAGAGAAATACAAATCCCTTGACAGGTTAAACAGTAAACACACAGATATTTCATGGTCGATGCCCATCTGCAGCCTTGCCTATAATTGCAGCATGATTGGTGCCCATCTGCGGCCTTGCCCGTTATTGCAGTTAGATCAGTGCCCATCTGCAGCCTTGCCCATCTGCAGCCTTGCCCATCATTGCAGCCCGATCAGTGCCCATCTGCAGTCTTGTCTATCATTGCAGCCTGATCAGTGCCCATCTACAGCCTTGCCCATCATTGCAGCCTGATCAGTGCCCATCTGCAGCCTTACCCATCATTGCAGCCTGATCAGTGCCCATCTACAGTCTTGCCCATCATTGTAGCCTGATCAATGTCCATCTACAGCCTTGCCCATCATTGCAGCCTGATCAGTGCCCATCTGCAGCCTTGCCTATCATTGCAGCCTGATCAGTGCGCATCTTCAGCCTTGCCCATCATTGCAGCCTGATCAGTGCCCATCTGCAGTCTTGCTGAGTCTGCTATTAATATTTTTGGTAATTGTCTCCTATCTCCTATTCAACTGTACATCCCTACTGAACTGACTTTGCTGAGTCTGCTATTAATATTTTTGGTAATTGTCTCCTGCTGCCATATCTTTAAACTTCCATATTTACTGCTAGCTCTATAACAAACACACTGCAATAGCAATATTACTGGTGATTGATTCTCAACTCCATGTGGCTTAAGTGATCAAGAGAGGTAATTAGCTTTACGACCCTAGCCTGTGTCTGGCCTGGCCATCTCCTCCCCATATTCAGGTGTCTCACATCAGACCCAATAATGACCAACTGAGAAATGCATCCCAGCTTAGGCTGTCTATAAATTTATGGCAGCTTATGGGGTGGCGCAGACAGGGGCATGGCGCAGACATCATGGCTCTTTCCTGAGTGGCTCTGTCACGAGTGATGCGCAGTTTCACCGACGCAGTTTAACGAAAGCAGGATAACTAAAGCTGCATGAACAACAGGAACTCTGCTCCACTCTGCAAGACGACAAGCAAACCAACTTTAAAATTTATTTTATATTAGGTTAGTTTCCCACTCTCTATCCACTAACATGCTCCTTATTCTCTTCCTTCTCACATTGGTGTCTTCTATCCTCAAATTATCTTTACTCTACCCCTCCTCTCTTCCCTGCAGCATGCACATATCACCCTCACTCCTACCCTCTCCCTACTATGGCACCCATCATCTCCTGCAGTTGCTGCACCCACATGCTGACATAAACACCAGGGCCACTAGACACGTGCGCTCATGCACATCCCACTCCCACCTTGCCTTCCTCACCCTCCTCCTTCTCCTAGTCTCAGGTGATATTTCTCCTAATCCTGGTCCGCCATTTTCCAAATGCAAGCCACATATCCAATACCCCTCCCCCTCTGGCAACCACCGCAATCCACTCAGTTTAATTTCTATCCCCCTGCTTCCTCAAAGCACCCCACCAATCTCATGTGCCCTTTGGAACGCCCGCTCCATCTGTAACAAGCTAACATCTGTACATGACCTCTTCATCTCTCATGGCTTGAACATACTCGCCATAACAGAAACCTGGCTGCAAAATTTTGACTCAGCTTCTCCTGCTGCCCTCTCCCATGGTGGTCTCCATTGGACTCACTCCTCCAGACCCAACAGACAGAAAGGAGGTGGAGTTGGCTTCCTTCTGTCCCCACAAAGCACCTTCCAAGTCCTTACTGTCCCTCCCTCTCTATCCCTCTCTTCTTTCGAGATGCACTGTATTCGTCTGTTTTCTCCCATTTCTCTGAGAATTGCAGAAATTTATAGGCCTCCAGGACCGGTATCGCGCTTCATTGATGACTTTGCTGCCTGGCTACCCTACTTTCTCTCCTCTGAAATACCCACCATTATTCTTGGTGACTTTAACATTCCTGTCAATGTCAACAGCCCAACTACAGCTAAACTTCTCAACTTAACCTCATCTTTTGACCTAACCCAATGGACACATACTTCCACTCACTCCAATGGTAATACCCTTGACCTTGTATTCTCCCATCTCTGCAACCCTGGCAACCTCACCAACACCCCTTTCCTCTATCTGATCACAACCTCATTACTTTCACTGTATCCTTGCCTCCAACCACCCATCCCTCCAAGCAGCAAACAATTACTTGTAGAAACCTTCGCCACTTTAACCCTTCTCTTCTCTATTCTGCTACTGACAACCTATATGACATAATCTCTCCCCTGTCCTGTCCTGACCTGGCCACTTCTGTCTACAACAGTTCACTCTCATCATCACTAGATGCACTTGCTCCTCTAACCACACGCAGAATTAGGCCCCGACCGTTACAACCCTGGCAAACTGACAACACTAGAAATCTCAAGAGACATTGCCGTGCTCTTGAACGACTGTGGCGTAAAACCAAATGCCTGCAAGACTTCACCCTATATAAATCTGCCCTTCTAAAATACAATTCATGCCTCCATGCTGCCAAACAAGCCTACTTTGTCTCTCTTATTAATTCCTTGTCATCCAGTCCCCGTCGGCTCTTCTCAACCTTTAACTCTCTGCTTCGTCCACCACCCCCTCTACCCACTAACTCACTCACTGTCCAAGAGATTGCCAATCACTTCAAAGACAAGATCGATGCAATTCGTGAGGACATCTCCACTGTGCGTACGTCTTCCCCACCCATCATACCTTGCCCAGCAGCACATTCAACCCTCTCCTCTTTTGAATTGGCTACTACGGAAGAGGTTACAAAAATTTTCTCGGATGCCCACCTAACCAATTGTCCCTTGGATCCTGTTCCCTCACAACTACTACGGTCACCCTCTTCTTCTATCCTATGCTCCCTCACCCACATCTTCAATCTCTCCCTTTCTAGTGGCATTTTCCCCTCCCCTCTAAAACATGCACAGATCACTCCCATTCTTAAAAAGCCCTCACTGGACCCTACTGACCTGAACAACTTAAGACCCATCTCACTACTCCCATTCACCTCTAAACTTCTAGAACGCTTAGTCTACAACCGTCTTAGCTCCTACCTCAATGAAAATAACCTTCTTGACCCCTTACAGTCTGGCTTTCGCTCGCAGCACTCCACGGAAACTACCTTACTAAAACTCACTAACGATTTACTAACTGCTAAAACCAACAGCCAGTACTCCATACTCCTACTACTTGACCTCTCTACGGCCTTTGATACTGTTGACCACCCGCTCCTTCTCAATAAACTACATTCCCTTGGCCTCCGAGATTCTGCTCTATCCTGGTTCTCTGGCTATTTATCACAGCGCTCCTTCAGTGTCACCTACAACTCTGTCTCCTCCTCTCCATTGCCCCTTTCTGTGGGGGTCCCCCAAGGCTCGGTTCTTGGACCCCTTCTCTTCTCTATCTACACCTCCTCCCTTGGTCACCTAATAACTGCCCATGGCTTCCAATACCACTTATACGCTGATGACACCCAAATCTATCTGTCTACTCCTCACCTCACTCCTTCAGTCTCCTCTCGCATTGCTAACTTACTAACTGACATATCAGCATGGATGTCGCACCACTTCCTTAAACTAAATCTCTCTAAAACTGAGCTATTAATATTCCCCCCCCGCCCGTGCCCGCCTCCATGACTTTTCCATCAAAATCAACAATGCAACCATCAGTCCCTCCCCTCACGCCAGGGTACTAGGTGTAATCCTAGATTCTGACTTGTCATTTCAGCCTCAAATCCAATCGCTGTCAAAAGTTTGTAGAATTCACCTCCGCAACATCTCTAAAATTCACCCTTTTTTAACAAATGAAACCACCAAGCTCCTCATTCACTCCCTTGTTATCTCTCGCCTTGACTATTGCAACTCCCTTCTCATTGGCCTACCGCTCCATAGGCTATCCCCTCTTCAGTCTATCATGAATGCTTCTGCCAGACTTATCCACCTTACCAACCGCTCAGTGTCTGCCAACCCTCTACTTCAATCCCTACACTGGCTCCCAATCACCCAGCGAATTAAATTCAAAATTCTAACCACAACATACAAAGCCATTCACAACTCTGCCCCAAGCTACATCACTAATCTTGTCTCCAAATATCACCCAAATCGTTCTCTCCGCTCTTCTCAAGACCTCCTGCTTTCAAGCTCTCTCATCTCCTCCTCCCATGCTCGTCTCCAGGATTTCTCCAGAGCCTCTCCCATCCTCTGGAACTCGCTACCTCCATCTATCCGGCTATCCCCTACTCTTGCTACCTTCAGGCAATCCCTGAAAACTCATCTCTTCAGGAAAGCCTATCACGTCTCCAACTAATCTCCTACCACTTCCACCAGCTCATTCCCCACAGTTACAACCTTTTGTACCACCTGCCCCACCCTATTAGATTGTAAGCTCTTCTGAGCAGGGCCCTCTTAATCCTATTGTATTGTATTGTATTGTATTGTATTATAACTGTATTGTCTCCCTTTTATATTGTAAAGTGCTGCGTAAACTGTTGGCGCTATATAAATCCTGAATAATAATAATTGCCCTACATTACAGCATGATCAGTGCCCATCTGCAGCCTTGCCCATCATTGCAGCATGATCAGTGCCAATATGCAGCCTTGCCCATCATTGCAGCCTGACAAATTACTTGATTACAAATGACTTACTGGCTGGATCTTCAGATGAAAATGAATGCAGCCATCACATGCAAGAAATGGTATAATATATAATAAATATAATAAATGTTTGATACCACTTTAATATACATAACCTGTAATACCCATGTAATGTGTAAATGATACTAATGCTGTGTACACACAGGCGGACTTTTCGGCATCAAAGGTCCGACGCTCTTTCCAACGACTTTCGACGGACTTTTGACGGACTTCCGACGGACTTTCGAAACGAACAGACTTGCCTACACACAATCACACCAAAGTCCGACGGATTCATACGTGATGACGTACGACCGGACTAAAATAAGTGAGTTGATAGCCGGTAGCCAATAGCTGCCCTAGCGTCAGTTTTCATCCATCGGACTAGCATATAGACGAGCAGATTTTGCGACCGGTCTCGAGTCCGTCGGAAAGATTTGAAACATG
Source organism: Aquarana catesbeiana (assembly GCF_042186555.1). Taxonomy (NCBI): domain Eukaryota; kingdom Metazoa; phylum Chordata; class Amphibia; order Anura; family Ranidae; genus Aquarana; species Aquarana catesbeiana. The sequence continues at coordinate 315,157,916 of NC_133327.1, read as the reverse complement.
TTCCAAATCTAAAGTCCTTCTGATTTTCGACCGAAAAAGTCAGCTGCAGGTCCGATGAAGCCCACACAAGGTCGGTTTGTCCGACGGATTCGTCCTGTCGGACCAGTCCGGTCCAAAAGTCCACCCGTGTGTATACAGCATTAGAGTGAAACGCGGGGGACATTTTAAGGCACACAAAAGTGTGAACTACTCTTCATACAAAGTAATAATATCATATTAAATTATCAAAGTTTACTAAATAAAATTCAATAAACAGGGTTGCATAAAAACCCAGGCTGACAAAGAATACTAAATCCTCATATTTTTGTATTCATTGAACACTCTATGTTCCACACTGCCTCAATAGTAACAACAGATCTTGTACAGTGAGTAATACCAGCCATGTGGATATCCCAACACATTATAATTTAATATCTTAATCTGATATCTATCACCCATCATCCATCTTCAGGGGTTGGGTGATAGATATCTGTAATACAAAGATGTACAATATTAATATATATACTGTATATTATATAAGAACGATGTAAATAATGCATATCAGTAAATCTGGGTAACAACGTTTACATAGAAGTTATAGGGTTTATACATGGTCAACCATACATGTTTTAAAACTGAAGATCCATATATTTTAGGACACTCTATTAGGTGCCATCCAAGCCCATAGATAATGGAAAATTGTTATTACTTACCGTAATTTTCCTTGATAGCCGGTAGCCAATAGCTGCCCTAGCGTCAGTTTTCGTCCGTTGGACTAGCATACAGACGAGCTGATTTTTCGACCGGACTCGAGTCCGTCGGAAAGATTTGAAACATGTTCCAAATCTAAAGTCCATCTGATTTTTGACCAAAAAAGTCCGCTGCAGGTCCGATGAAGCCCACACGGTCGGGTTGTCTGATGGATTTGTCCTGTCGGACCAGTCCGGTCCAAAAGTCCGCCCGTGTGTGCACGGCATTAGAGTGAAACGCGAGGGACATTTTAAGGCACACAAAAGTATGAACTACTCTTCATACAAAGTAATAATATCATATTAAAATTGTTATTACTTACCGTAATTTTCCTTTCCTGGCCCATCCTCATGTCAGCACAGGACTGGTTAACACCTCCTTTGGAGCCCCACATGACCACATGTTCCAAGCTGAATAAAAGACAGTCCCTCCCCCAACAAAGATATTTGATAACTTAGCCTGCGTCAGGCCACTAGGGAGGGAGTCCTGTGCTGACATGAGGATGGGCCAGTAAAGGAAAATTACGGTAAGTGATAACAATTTTCCATTTATCTGGCCCATTCTCCCGTCAGCACATAAGGGGATATACCAAAGCTAATATAGGGTGGGAGAGAACAAATGAAAAGAGATACTGACAATCAAAGAAAAGCTGCTAAAGCCAGAAAGAATTGATCTCACTTGTCCCAAACTTGCTGACCGCATATTTAGTTTGTAAGGTTAAATGAAGGCCACACCAGACCTTCAAGCTAGTCCTTACCTATATCTTCCAATCAATCCTGGCATAACTCCCCCAAAGGCTGCCACCCCTCTAGTCAAATAGGCTTGCAATTGTTTCAGAGCAGAAAGGCCTATTTTCTGCATGCCAATCTAATTACCCTGGTAAGCCAAGAGTGGATGACTCTTGAGGGCCTGATGGCTAAATGAAAAGATTGTACACTTTCCTCTTTTGACCATGTACACTGTTAGTAACTCAACCATGTGTAAAAAACTGAAGTCTTCCTGCTGTGCACTTAGTGCCTCTCATGTGAAAACTCCAGAAAAACTGGGAGGTAGTTCCTCCGAAATTGGACACCACTTTAAAATTGAACTTTGGAGTAACTCGGTTAAATTGATGATAGGCAACTCCTATCCTCATATTGATTGTGGAGTGGTTCCAAATTAATAATAACTACTGCAGTAGGGAACAGACACAAAAGATACGCTCCGCATCTTTCCAAATAACTGTTCTGCTTTATTATGACGCAATTGAAGGTTTTTATACACATGATTACGTAGGTATCACATTAATATTACAACTGTACGTTTATGGTAACAAGGGGCATTACATAGGCAGGCTAATTCTAACCAGGACTCAAAAGAATGTAAACATGTACTGAAAACATTATTAGTGCCGTGTGCACAGTGAGGGCAGTGTGCAATACATACAAAATACAATACAATTATATACAGAAATTTCCATTACAGTCTCCCCTCTTTTGATCAATATTTTGATCACTAACCACACCTTCTATCACCTTTAACCTGGAACCTCCACACGCTTAGGTGGAAGTAGTCCTGGCCAAAGAGGCAAAAAACTCCATTGTGGAGAAAATAATAGCTGAGCAACTTTTTCATTACAAAATGACTTTTCATTGTGAAAAACAAATGATTGATAAGACATATTTACAGAGTACTGGCTGTACACTCCTGTGGCTAGAATGGCCTTCTAGCTGAATTGTGGTCATGCTGACTTATCAGCACATGTAAACACAGACAATTCTACATAAAATGGAAGACGTACAAAAGACAAATATGACTTCACACATGGCTGAACTACTTTTCAAATTATATATATGTATATATATATCCCTTACAATTAAAGTAATTGAATCAAAAAGTACCCTAGACTGTGATCACAAGAGGGAAACAAATCAAAAACAGAGTTTTCTTTAATTTAGTAATTTTTGCAGTGTCTGGTGTGGATCCAGATGACTTTTCCTTCAAGTTTTGCAAAAACTGTACATGAAATAGATGCTGTATTGAGTCTCCAAACATTTCCTTATATATAAATGTCTCTTAACAATCCACAAGTCACCTGGCTTTAGTTTTAGATCCTTCCAAACTTTTAGGATCTGGAATTGGGGAGAAAACACATAAATGAGTTTGTCAAAAAAACCTTAAAAGATCAGCAACGTTCTCTGTGAGATCCGAATGGAGGACTTCAGCTGCTGAGACAAAATATAAGCAAGTGAGTAACACACTCCCAAACCAAATCCCATAGGGAGAGAGTCCAACATCCCCCTTAGGGGCTTGATAAAATATAAGAAAACATTCAGGCAAAAGTTTTCTAGGTTCTTACTCTACTTTGTCCGCTACATTGTAGACAGTAAGGGGTGTAAAAATAAAACCTCAAAACTTCTATTAAGGACTCTCCTATAAAAAATGATTTCTGGCACTCTGTACTTACAAACTACTTCTGATAACACTTTTTACTGTGGCCTTTGCAGTAGCATTTGCCACTGGACATCCAAAAAACATGTCCATACAGACAAAATGCATACTCGTAAGATCCTAACTTGGGCATCTGGATATATCTTTTTGTAATCTCTGGAAGGGATGTTCAGCTTTTGGTAACACCTTTGGTAACAGGTAAAACAAGAAATGGTATGTTATAAAAACAATTGTGGGGAACCCTGGCTCTATCCCACGCTCATTTACTAAGGCAGCCATAACTTCTTGTGACTGATGACAGGGTCCATGTGTCAAGCTGGAGGGAAAAGAATAGCTGGCAGACATAAATGATCACCTTTTCCAAAGTCCTGTTTCATAAGAAGTTGCCCCCTGTGGACCACTTGTTCTTCTCATTCTGGGGTCCTTAAAGTTGAATTATTAATCCCAGCTATACTGGGCCAGAACTAGGGTGGAATCTGTCAGTTGCACAGACCCATCAAGTGTCCGGGGCTGTAAATGCAGCATCCTTAGTCACCTGGTCTGCTTCCATGTGTGAAAGTTAATATGGCTACCTCAGCAAGAACCTGGAAGCCTGAAAACAGCCGATCAAATTAACTTGACATGCTTGGTTGGTTTACCTGCCGAAGTAAAAACAAACTTCTGGCCCTTTAAATGGAACCAAAAGCTCTCTATATCTCGACTATCTATATAAATATACACTCTTTTTATAGCTCACAGGCTTCGCTAAAACATGGAGCACTGCTTCTTGAGCTGGGGAAAAAGGATCCAATGACTTTGAATACAGAGTATCCTTCTGGGTGATAAACTGCATACTCAAATCTACAAAAAATTTAATATCTGGGTCTTCAGGGAGTGTGTCCTGCACTGGGCTCACAGCAGCTGATTCCCACATCAATTTAACACACATGTCTTCCTTTGTCTCCAGCCTCCTCCAATAGAGGCAATAAGGTGGCTGGATTCAAATGTACACATTTTTCATTGTTAGATTTGTACATAAACAAACTCATATTTTAAACCTTTCATTAGGCAAACATTTAGTTAGCTGTATATTTGCTGCACAGAATGTCGGACCATTAAAAATTAAATGTTTGACCAAAACAAATATCTAACTTTGTCTAAAAGCACCTTTGCATAAAAGCTACAGCTCTGATATATCAGGGTGAACCCTTCATTACTGGGTCCAGCTTCCATAAATATATTACAATGGCTTGTTTTCTACCATGCTGTTTGTTTAAGAACTCCAGTTTCATGTTTCAAAAGACAACTTCTTCCTGGCAATATTATAATAAATGATAACAATACCCTGCGGTCATGCAGAGATGCCCATAAATCCAAAATATTCTTCTGCTTATACCACTGTACTTACAAGGAAAAGGGGCACATCATTTCACAATCCACACATTCTGCTTTGGATTTCAAAAATAAAAATAAATAAAACAAAAGGATCAACAATCTGTATGATGGACCAGAAAGCATCAAAAACTATAAAACAACTGGCTGCAGGTGGTATCTATCCTAACAGGGTGTGTGGACTTGATGTGATGGGTCTGTCACATCCAAATTCCACTTATTATTACTCTCACATCATGGACCGCACATCAAGTTATTATCAAAAACCTTAAAATTTCATTTTTGTAGAACTTCTTATGTATTCCATCCATCTTGGCTTTGTTAAATATTATGGCAGCTTTATTCAAAATAACAACCTCATCTTAATCTTTTTTTCTCTCAAAAAGGGCTTATTGTATAAATGTAAAATTACAAAATTGTTATCTTAATCTAAACTAATCTCATTCATTACAAATTTCCCCATTAACCTGAATTTCATTTCCAACCAAAGGTTGTCTAAACCAGTTTCAATATATCTATATTATTAATAAAATTGTTAAACTCATATTAGAAATGAATACTCATTATTACTTAATTTTACTTAATTTCCCTTTTTTAAATGCAGTGTTTCCACTATCAAAGGATATTCAATTTGTGTAATACACGGTTAAATGTAACCTTTATTTTACCATGTTTGGAAAACAGATTCAAAATAATTGTGATCACATTGTTTACCATTAGATTCGTTAACACGGCACATGTTTTGTCTAAAAAACTGGAATTGGCATGGTGTCCTTCCAGCTTATCATTGACCTCTCAGGGACATTCTTTCAGAAGAGCACAAAGGAGGGGGTCACATCTGCGTACATGACACACACAAGCAATAGAACTAAAGGTCCCAGCATTCGCACACACATACACCAATATCTCTCTCACTTTCTTTTAACTCTCATTAATATTTTCCTGTCTAAATTCTACTTTCTTTATTTTGTTCAGATATCTTTTATATCTAGCTTCTATGATCAGACGGGCAGCCAGAGTGCTCATCCCATCTTCTCTCTCTGACAACATATAAAGTAATCTGTTTTACCTCTCATTTTTCTGTTTCTGATTTTACTAGTTGTAGTACCTGACCCCAAATTCATCCCACAACTTAACATGAAAATGTCCCTGTCTAGTGTTAATGTCACCCTTGATCCATCCTGCTCACATAGATAGCTGTTTCTCTAGCTGTTTACTCTGCATGATTCTTAGTCCCTATGACCTTTGGTAACCCAGTTACCCATTGTGGATCCCTGTCCACTCTAACCATTAATCTAGGGGCTCAGTATAGGCGGAACCGCACCTTTGGTTCATATATAGCGTTCCTCTTGCGCTGGGCATTTTTTGAGGGTCTCTTACCCTTCATTCCCTTACTTAATTCAATGCCCATAATGACTGGCCAGTCTTCTCTCTTCTCTACGTGTGCCTATACCCTCTTGCCTCTAAACTACTTTATCTAGCAGATTTACTACATATACCTGTGAACAGCACTATTCTTCCCTTTCTTATCTATAACACTCCAATGGACAATAGACAGGGACAACAGAACATATAACCACCAATCAATACATTTCGATTAAGGGGAGTAAAATAGGTACCCTTTGTCCCGAAAATGCCTTACCGATCAAGGAAGTCTGATAACTCAAATGTAAGCAAAAGGCTTACCTCAGCCGGCTGATTATCAGAAATTCCCGGATCGTCTCAAGCTCCTCGTTTCAGATACTCAGGGTCACCTGGAATCCCCTCCTAAGGCAAAGCTCGCCATGCTGTCTCGGTTAAATTGATGATAGGCAACTCCTATCCTCATATTGATTAGTGGTTCCAAATTAATAATAACTACTGCAGTAGGGAACAGACACAAAAGATACGCTCCGCATCTTTCCAAATTACTGTTCTGCTTTATTATGACGCAATTGAAGGTTTTTATACACATGATTACGTAGGTATCACATTAATATTACAATTGTACGTTTATGGTAACAAGGGGCATTACATAGGCAGGCTAATTCTAATCAGGCCTCAAAAGAATGTAAACATGTGCTGAAAACATTATTAGTGCCGTGTGCACAGTGAGGGCAGTGTGCAATACATACAAAATACAATACAATTATATACAGAAATTTCCATTACAGGAGATAGACATGGTATCCCCATCTCTGGTAAAAAGGAAAATAAAAAAGACACCAAAGGGCCCTTGCAGGAAAGTGTTGCAATCTTCAACATCCTTCTATCTGAAGTATTTGCTGTCAGAACTAGTTTTACCATAAGGTACTTAAATGGAAATGAAACCTATTGGAGCAAAGGGTGCTCTCAAATCCAAGCCTAAGTCCCACAGAAGGAACCAGGATTTCCCTCAAGGTCATATGGATTGTCCCCTGGAATAAGCATCTGGTCACTGGCTTTTGCACCCATCTGCAGCCTGTGAAAAGATAAAGTAGCGATCTGTACCTTATGCCGCGTACACACGAGCGGACTTTCCGGCATACTTGGTCCGGCGGACCAGAGTCTGCTCCGGTGGACTTTTCCTGCGGACTTTTTCCCAAAAGCCCGCCGGACCTAGATTTGAAACATGTTTTAAGTCTTTCTGGCGGAAAGTTCGCTCGTCTGTGTGCTGGTCTGACGGAAAGCCTGCTTGTCTGTATGCTGGTCCAACGGACCAGATACGACGCAAGGGCAGGGTATTGCATTTCGCACTCGCTGCAATAGGAAAAATACATTTTCCTATTGCGGCGAGCGCGGGGCATACCAGGCCCTTAGGTCTGGTATGGATTTTAAAGGGAAGCCCCTACGCCGAAAAAAACAGCGTGGGGTCCCCCCTAAAATCCATACCAGACCCCGATCAGAGCACGCAGCCCGACCAGTCAGGAAAGGGGGTGGGGACGAGCGAGCGCCCCCCCTCCTGAACCGTACCAGGCCGCATGCCCTCAACATGGGGGGTGGGTGCTTTGGGGGAGGGGGGCCCTGCGGCCTCCCCCATAGCACCTTGTCCTCATGTTGATGAGGACAAGAGTCTCTTCCCGACAACCCTGGCCGTTGGTTGTCGGGGTCTGCGGGCAGGGGGCTTATCGGAATCCGGGAGCCCCCTATAATAAGAGGGCCCCCAGATCCCGGCCCCCCACGCTATGTGAGTGAGTATGGGGTACATGGTACCCCTACCCATTCACCTAGGGAAAAAGCGTCAATAATAAAACACACTACACAGGTTTTTTAAATAATTTATTAAACATCACCCGGTGACCACGCCCCCTAAAACGTCACAGTCCCAGCATGCCCAGGGACTGTGACATCATAAGGGGGCGGGGTCTCCGCCTATATAAGTCACAGCGGAGCGCTCAGAGAGCAGTCCAGCCGGAGAGAGCGTCGTGTCAACATCTGGAGAAGAGAAGAGGGAAGAAGACAAGAAGCCCAGAAGTCCGGACCTCCGCTGGCAAAAGAGCGGCCTGAAGACAGCGGAGGAGCCGGCCGAAGAACTGGAACACCGGGAGAAGAGGCCGGAGAGAGCGGAGAAGAACCAACCGGACGCCGGGAGAAGAGGAACCGGAGGGACCCCCGAAGCCGGAAGAAGACCCCCGAAGCCGGAGGAAGACCCCCGAAGCCAGAGGAAGACCCCCCCAGAGCTGTTTAATAAATTATTTAAAAAACCTGTGTAGTGTGTTTTATTATTGATGCTTTTTCCCCTAGGTGAATGGGTAGGGGTACCATGTACCCCATACTCATTCACATAGGGTGGGGGGCCGGGATCTGGGGGCCCTCTTATTATAGGGGGCTCCCGGATTCCGATAAGCCCCCCGCCCGCAGACCCCGACAACCAACGGCCAGGGTTGTCGGGAAGAGGCCCTTGTCCTCATAAACATGGGGACAAGGTGCTTTGGGGTGGGGTGGGGGGCCCCGCAGGGTGCCCCCTCCCCCAAAGCACCCACCCTCCCATGTTGAGGGCATGCGGCCTGGTATGGTTCAGGAGGGGGGGCGCTCGCTCGTCCCCACCCCCTTTCCTGACCTGCTGGGCTTCGTGCTCGGATCGGGGTCTGGTATGGATTTTAGGGGGACCCCACGCCGTTTTTTTCGGCATAGGGGGTTCCCTTTATAACCCATACCAGACCTAAGGGCCTGGTATGACCCGCGACGGGGCTCGCAAGGTGTCAATCTCGCCGGTAATATTGACTTCCTTTTCTAGTCCTGTCGCACCTGAGTCACGTTCAAAATGAACGGACTTGTCCATCTGTGGGCAAGTCCGTTCATTCTGAAAGTCCGCCATAACTCCGGCAAAAGTCCGTCGGAAAGACGGGCAGATTTAGTCCACCAGAAAGTCCAGTCGTGTGTGGGCAAGTCCGTCCATTTTAAAGTCCGGCGCACCTGGCGGACAAAGTCCGTCGGAAAGTGTGCCGGACCAAGTATGCCAGAAAGTCCGATCGTGTGTACATGGCATTAAATGGAGTTGTATGCCAGACCAACCTCTAGCGCTGACTGTAAAATGTCAAGGATTTTGGCTAGAGCAGGGAACACAGGAGAGAAAGCTTTTTCTGAACAGACAAAACAGACTTCTTTTATATCCTCTCCTATATAGCGTTCATGGATGATCTTCTGGTAACTGAGGTCTGAACAACCTCAGATGAGAATCCTTGCACCTCTAGTGTAGCCTATTCCATAGCCAGGCTATTAAGAGTAGTCTCATTGGATTGGGGTGCTGTTACTGACCTTGCCATAAAGGATTTCATTTGAACAGAGACAAAGATCAAACAGAAAATTCTATGGCACTGTGAACCTCTTGTATGACGGAGTCTTTGCATTGGTATCCTGTTGAATATATCAGAAGCTGCATGTTCAGTGAAGTCTCCCTGAGAACTACTGCTGGAACACCCCGTAGGGCCAATATTGGTATGAGGCACTTGTTGAAAAAAATATTCTGCCTAACCGAACCAATAATTGGATTTGCTTCCCTGGCAAGAAGACCAATCTTAACTGACTGTAAGTGATTCTCTGCCCCACGAAAAGTTTCTTTGCAAGATGTAACAGGAAAAGACTTTTGGTGTCCCCTTTTCAGGCAATTTAGGCTACTACTGTCTTGTTGTCAACCTTATTCAGGCCCCCTTGAAGATCCTGAAAGGCTTGCAATGCAAGAAAAAGGCTTTCTTCCATTCAAGGTACTTGGGGAATCTGCACTTCACTGCGGTCCAATGACCTTGCACTTATTTTTTCAGATTGTGGACTCCCCAGCCCCAGAGACGGGCATCTGGCTTCAGAATCATCCTATCTCCTGGGCTGAGAGGCATGCCTCCGAAAGAAGCACAGTGGCGATGTCCAAAATTCCAGTTCTTGTTGAATTTGTATAGGCACAAAGATTTTCTGATCCATAGACAGCCTAGCTCATGGGCTAAAGAAGGCAAACTGAAACGCCCTCATGTGCCACCTGGCCCAAGGTACCACAAGATCTTCAAAAAGATTCCTGGGGCTGTGCCAATTTTTATAAAAGGCAGACACCTGAACTGGAAGTGACATCTAAACATCACAAATCTTAAATGCCTCTGGTGCTCGGCATTGATCAGGACATGCAAGTATGAGTCGGCCAGTCGATTGATACCAACTGGTCCTCCTGCTGAACTGTACCTCCATCTTGAAACTCTTGGTGTACATTTGGTGAACACATTTGATTCCTTCAAACTAAAACAGGCCAGAAGGCTCCTGCCTTAGGTACTAGCAAACTGGGGAGAAAGGCCCCCAGATGATTCTATGTTTTCGGCATCACTGGCTTGATGGCCTTGTAGCAGTATAAACATTTTGCAAATATTTTCTCTTCTGAGATCTGTTGGACATAAATTAAATTAATTCAGTGGTTAGCTTTGGAATTCCCGATTGTCCTCCCGCCTGTCTTTTTGACCCTCTGGTCTTTGGTGATTGTTGTCCAAACCCTCCAGAAGGAGGCTACAATAATAAACTTCACTCAGGCCCCCTGGCCCCAACTGGAAGAGACTGGTTGGATGCACCTTTAAAAGAGACTTTCCAGTCATCTTAGCAGCTTGCTCTGGACTTGATTTCATGTAAAAAGTAACTTTGAGATACCTCCACTGTGATCCATTAAATCTGCAGCCTGTCCTATAAGATTTAGCCTCCTGCACCCTCTGAAGTTCAGTGGGCTTGTGTGAAGCATGGCAGCTTCCTCTTATTAGTCTGTGCCCACAGTCCAAACTTTTCCTCCTGTCATTCGCTTAATTGCATTGTTCAGCTTTTGGCTGAACAATAACCTCCTATTATAGGAAATGTCGAACGTTTGTGTAGAAATTCCGCCTGCCCTCCAGTAGCGTAACCACAATGCTCTCATAGCAGTGACTGAGTGCACCAGCACTTGTACTAAACCTATCAAAAGCATCAGCCAAAAGTCAGTTGCTAGGTTCCACTCTTTACAGAAACTGTAGTTTCCAATGTTGAATATAATGTCATTTCTAAAGTTTATATATCGAAGTTAACTCTATTGCTGGTTGGCAGGCAAAATCTGTCACTGTATAGATAGATTCTGTGCAAGCCTGATGGCCAGATCACCACAATTTCTGCATTCCAGATGTGTTTCTGCATGAGTGTTTTTGTTGCATTCTCAATGCGTTTTGCCACTTTACAGATGTGTTCCATAAAGAAACAATGCAACATCCTACTCTTGTTGACTGCACTAGAATGTGCTGTACTGGTGTGAACTAAGTAATTGGAATCAGAGTTAAACACTGTCCATGCATTCTTGATGCACAATAAAAATGCACTGGACTGCATCTGGTGTGAACAAGTCCACTTTCTCATCCATAGGATCTCTGAAGGCAACCTAGTTAAAAAAAGATAAAGACACTTGCTGCACCAGACACTATAGGGAACATCCACCCCTGGAATTCCAGTGCATAAACATACAGCAGCCATCTTATATGGATAAAGATTAGGGAACCTGTTACTATAAACTGGTCTTCTGACGCGGTCTCTGTCATCTTTCATCAACAAGAGCTTTTGGGAAAATACCATCCTCCATCAATGAGCGATTTCTGCTCTATCATTGTGGGAAAAGACCTTCCTCCATCAACGAGCAATTTATGCTCTATCATTGTGGGAAAAGACCATCCTCCATCAACAAGTGATTTATGATCTATCATTATAGGAAGACCATCCTTCATCAATGAGCGATTTATGCTCTATCATTGTGGGAAAAGACCATCCTCCATGAACGAGCGATTTACGATCTATCATTGTGGGCAAAGATCATCCTCCATAAATGAGCGATTTACGCTCTATCATTGTGAGAAAAGACCATCCTCCATCAATGAGCGATTTACGCTCTATCATTGTGGGAAGACCATCCTTCATCAACGAGCGATTTACGCTCTATCATTGTGGGAAGACCATCCTCCATCAACGAGTGATTTATGCTCTATCATTGTGGGAAAAGACCATCCTCCATCAACGAGTGATTTATGCTCTATCATTGTGGGAAAAGACCATCCTCCATGAATGAGCGATTTACGCTCTATCATTGTAGGAAAAGACTTTCTTTCATCAAATGAGCGATTTACGCTCTATCATTGTAGGAAAAGACTTTCTTTCATCAAATGAACGATTTACGCTCTATCATTGTGGGAAAAGACCATCCTCTATCAACGAGCTATTTACGCTCTATCATTGGGGATGTTGTTTGTGGCATGGATATTTGCATCCTCTATCAACGAGTGATTTATGCTCTATCATTGTGGGAAAAGACCATCCTCCATGAATGAGCGATTTACGCTCTATCATTGTAGGAAAAGACTTTTTTTCATCAAATGAGCGATTTACGCTCTATCATTGTGGGGAAAGACCATCCTCCATCAACGAGCGATTTACGCTCTATCATTAGGGATGTTGTTTGTGGCGTGGATATTTGCAGCATACTTTCTGCTATAGCCACCTTAATAGGGCTTAGAATTTTGCACAACCCCCATCCTTGTGAGGCAACCTGTGAGATTTCATTTCTCTGCCACTGCAGACTGCATGCAGGCCCAAAATGCACCCTGAGCTGGGTGAGGCATATTCTATCATGCTGGCATAAACACATGTGCCAATTTACTGGATCCTGTCCCTTTACAGGGTAAGTAGAAACGACTCCTTTAGAGTGTATTGACCACATGCTTAATGAATGTGACAACCTTTTAGGTGTCATCATCCTGGTCAGGATAAAATGATTGTTGGCGGGTCTTATGTTTTTTGGAGCGTTTGCTCCTAAAATAATGCAAAACACCTTAATTTGCATAATTTCCTTGAGCACTCTTTGCTAATCTTCTGTGCCACTAACAGGTATGGCAAGCTCATATTTGCACAAAATAAATGGAAAAAAGCATATTACCTCTCACAAAAAAAAAATCTTACCCTGTCTCCTTAAGACCCATCTGCCTTCATCCGCTCACTTCAGAAGCAGCCGCAGGTGAGCCCAGGCAGACAGTAGACACAGTCAGAGTCTGAGACAAAAAACAGTCAAACTGTCAAACCCACAGAAGTACACAGCATAGCAAGGGAGCCAGGAAAGCACATACAGAGGCAGACAGGAGAGAAGCCCTCCCAACTGAAAACCTCCAAGACCATTTACACCATTGCATGGCATCTCGCAGTTCCCATCCCATGCTGCCCATCTCTCCGCACTCTGACACCATTCACAGATGCTCTCAGACTGACAATAAAGCCAGGAGAGCAGTGTGGTGCACTGCATATAAAAACACAGGTGAAAAACAAAAAAAAAAAAACAAAGGGAGAGGCAATGATGACATTGCAGAGCTCTTATAATACCACACCTGTACAATATACCAATGCTGTTTAAGCATCATTTTGCCCGTGGTCTTGACACAAAAAGGCACCCAGTTCTTAGAAGGATTTACCTTTAGCATTCAGGGTCTTCCAACTCCATGAGAGGCTGAACATGGAGGGGTAGGTTTGGTGGGGGGGGGATGCAGCAAACAAATTACTTATCAACTGCAATCAACATGTGGCCTGGAGCATGAGCATGTGGGGCTCCAAAGGAGGTGTTAACCCGTCCTGTGCTGATGTGAGGATGGGCCAGGAAAACAGAAATACATGCAAAGAATACTAAAGAAGGTCACCTAATATAAGCTGTACCCAAAGTAATGCCAAATTTAAGGGTTTGCTTATGGGTATGTATATAGTGTGCATATGAATGTATATGTATTTGTACTATTAAGAGGACGGTTGTGTTTGGATTATATCTTGGAGCTGTATAGTTGAAAAAGCAGTGTTAGAAACCCCTTTAAAGTCTCAGTCCCAACAAATCAGCCTCTTCTTCCACCGCCGGTTTAAGTCACAGCAGAGATAACCTGAAAGCAAAGGTGCAAGGTATCAAAAAGATTGCAAAAGTAATTAGAAAGAGGCAGGCTAGGCTTCTTTGACCTTAATAAAAATAGGGCAATATTTTCATTGAAGGTTAATTTTTTCTTTACTTATGTAAATGTATACAGTACTTACATACAATAAATACCCTGTGCAAATTCCAATGTTAAATGCTGCAGTAACAAACTTGCTCTATATAATGTGGATTTTTGAGGAGCTAGAGCCAGCATGTCTTCGTAAAATTCCCTTGTAACAAGCAGTCAGTGTGAAAACTATACCATTATATTGCACAGAGGGAGATGGGCTCAGACATCATGGAAAGAATGGATATCCCAATAGATTTCTGGAGTCTGGCCAGGGAAAAATGCATGTGGGTAGGTTACCTGGACACCACTCTATTTCAGGTGCTACACCTGGTGGAGAGGCCACATGCATCTGCATAAAGCTGAAGATTGTGAGATAAATAGGGTAAAAAGGAGCTAGACTAGCAGTGCTACTGGTAGTTCAATCTGAACCAGGCAGCTACGAATTTTACCTGGGAATTGATGTTACTTTTGATATACTTCCTATGAGGGTAGACTGTTTTGTTAAATCTTGAGCAAACACTCTTTGCATGGCAGCTGGTGTGTGCTGTGTGACATAGGGGGTCATTTACTATAGCGCCAAAAAATTCTCCTGCAGTACCAAAAAATAACTCTCAAAAAAGGCCAGGAAGACTTCAACTCTCAGAAAGTCAGCGCTAATGCAAATGGAAAGCAGCGCTATTGCGGCAATAATGCCTGTCAGATCACATATGCTGGAATAGTGGAAGTCAGTGGGGCTCGAACCTGCAAAATCCAAAGTTCTCACTGAAGGCTTATATGCAAGTTCTTTGCCATAAAAAGTGTTTGGGGACCCGGGTTCTGCCCCAGAGGACATGGTTCAATGTCAAATTTTTTTTTAAAAACAGCCGTTTTTTCGGGAGCAGTGATTTTAATAATGCTTTGAGTGAAACAATAAAAGTGTAATATTCCTTTCAATTTCGTACCTGGGGGTGTCTATAGTATGCCTGTAAAGGGGCGCATGTTTCCCGAGTTTAGAACAGTCTGACAGCAAAATGACATTTGAAAGGAAACTACTCGCGGCTATACTGAATTGCCGGCTCGACAATACACATAAAAGTTCATTGATAAAAACTGCATGGGAATTCCCCAAAGGGGAACCCCGAACCAAAATTAAAAAAAAAATGACGTGGGGGTCCCCCTAAATTCCATACCAGGCCCTTCAGGTCTGGTATGGATATTAAGGGGAACCCCGGCCAAAATTAAAAAAAAAAAAATTGGCGTGGGGTCCCCCTCAAAATCTATACCAGACCCTTCAGGTCTGGTATGGATTTTAAGGGGAACCCCGCGCCAAAATTTTTTTTAAAAATGGCGTGGGGTACCCCCAAAAATCCATACCAGACCCTTATCCGAGCACGCAACCTGGCAGGCCGCAGGAAAAGAGGGGGGGACGAGAGAGCGCCCCCCCCTCCTGAACCGTACCAGGCCACGTGCCCTCAACATTGGGAGGGTGCTTTGGGGGTAGCCCCCCAAAGCACCTTGTCCCCATGTTGATGAGGACAAGGGCCTCATCCCCACAACCCTGGCCCGGTGGTTGTGGGGGTCTGCGGGCAGGGGGCTTATTGGAATCTGGAAGCCCCCTTTAACAAGGGGACCCCCAGATCCCGGCCCTCCCCCCTGTGTGAAATGGTAAGGGGATACAAAAGTACCCCTACCATTTCACCAAAAAAATGTCAAAAATGTTAAAAATGACAAGAGACAGTTTTTGACAATTCTTTTATTTAAATGCTACTTCTTTCTTCTATTTTCTATCTTCTTTCATCTATCTTCCTTCAATTTCTTCCTCCATCTTCTTCTTCTTCTGGTTCTTGTTCTTCTGGTTCTTCTTGTTCTTCTGGTTCTTCATCCGGTCTTCTCGTCCGGCATCTTCCTCAGCTGGGAAGTCCCTGTGCGTCAGAGGGGGGCGGGGTCACCCGCCCTGCGTCAGAGGGGGGAGGGGTCACCCGCCCTCTGTTATTTAAGAACTGTCAGAAGAGGAGAAGCGTCACACAGCGGGAGCCTCCCATCCAATCGTGGATGCGGAGCGGCCCGAGGAAAGAAGATGAAGTGAAGACAGCGCCGCTGAGGAAGATGCCGGACAAGAAGACTGGATGAAGAACCAGAAGAACAAGAAGAACCAGAAGAACAAGAAGAACAAGAAGATGGAGGAAGAAACCGAAGGAAGATAGAAGAAAGAAGATAGAAAATAGAAGAAAGAAGAAGCATTTAAATAAAGGAGTTCTCAAAAACTGTCTCTTGTCATTTTTAACATTTTTGACATTTTTTTGGTGAAATGGTAGGGGTAATTTTGTATCCCCTTACCATTTCACACAGGGGGGAGGGCCGGGATCTGGGGGCCCTCTTGTTAAAGGGGGCTTCCAGATTTCGATAAGCCCCCTGCCCGCAGACCCCCACAACCACCGGGCCAGGGTTGTGGGGATGAGGCCCTTGTCCTCATCAACATGGGGACAAGGTGCTTTGGGGGGCTACCCCCAAAGCACCCTCCCAATGTTGAGGGCATGTGGCCTGGTACAGTTCAGGAGGGGGGGGTGCTCTCTCGTCCCCCCATCTTTTCCTGCGGCCTGCCAGGTTGCGTGCTCGGATAAGGGTCTGGTATGGATTTTTGGGGGTACTCCACACCATTTTTTTTTACATTTTGGCGCGGGGTTCCCCTTAAAATCGATACCAGACCTGAAGGGTCTGGTATCGATTTTGAGGGGGACCCCACGCCAATTTTTTTTTTTTAATTTTGGCCGGGGTTCCCCTTAATATCCATACCAGACCTGAAGGGCCTGGTATGGAATTTAGGGGGACCCCCACGTCATTTTTTTTTTAAATTTTGGTTCGGGGTTCCCCTGTGGGGAATTCCCATGCCGTTTTTATCAATGAACTTTTATGTGTATTGTCGGGCTGGTGTTCTGCCAAGAAAGTTCCTCTCGGCGGATAAGGACCCCCCTCTACTGCGCAGGCGCAGCGCCTGCGCAGTAGGAGCCGGCGGAAATAGCTGAAGCGAAATAGAGAAGAAATCAGCTGTACACGGCGCCTGTAAGAGGGTCCCCGCGGGCTCGCTTCGCTCGCCACGCTTCGCTCGCCACGCTTCGGGCACAGCCTCGCTTTGCTCGGCACTTTTTTATTCCCCCTCTAGGTCCACTTGGATGGTGGGGCTTCAGCCTGGACCCAGGGCGCAGGCGCCGTGTACAGATGATTGAAGATTTTCATCTTTGGCTATTTTCGGTGGCTGCTAGTCATTGGTACTGCACAAGCGCAGCACTTGCACAGTACAGGGGGGACCTTATCCGCCGAGGGAACTTTCTCGGCAAGACACCGGCGATTCAGTATAGCCGCAAGCAGTTTTAAATTACTTTTTTCCTTTGAAATGTCATTTTGCTGTCAGACTGTACTAAACACGGGAAACATGCGCCCCTTTACAGGCATACTATAGACACCCCCCAGGTACGAAATTTAAAGGAACATTACACTTTTATTGTTTCACTTTAAGCATTATTAAAATCACTGCTCCCGAAAAAACAGCCATTTTTAAAACTTTTTTGCATTGATACATGTCCTCTGGGGCAGGACCCAGGTCCCTAAACACTTTTTATGACAATACCATGCATATAAGCCTTTAAAATTAGCACTTTTGATTATTCATGTTCGTGTCCCATAGACTTTAACCACTTGCCTACCAGGCCAATTCTGACATTTCTCTCTTACATGTAAAAATCATAATTTTTTGGCTAGAAAATTACATAGAACCCCCAAATTTAGCAGAGACCCTAGAGAATACAATGGCGGTCATTGCAACTTTTTATCTAGCACGGTATTTGCGCAGCAATTTTTCGAATGCGTTTTTTTGGGAAAAAAAACAGTTTTGGGCTTTAAAAAAAAAACAAGAAAGTTAGCTCAATATTTTTGCATAATGTGAAAGATGAAGTTACGCCAAGTAAATAGGTACCCAACATGTCACGCTTCAAAATTGCACACACTCGTGGAATGGCGCCAAACTTCGCTATTTGAAAATCCCCTTAGGCGACGCTTTAAAATTTTTTACTGGTTACATGTTTTGAGTTACAGAGGAGGTCCAGGACCAAAATTATTGCTCTCGCTCTAACATTCGTGGCGACATCTCACATGTGTGGTTTGAACAACATTTTCATATGTGGGCGGGACTTATGTATGCGTTCGCTTCTGCATGCGAGCTCACAGGGACAGGGGCACTTTAAAAGTTTTTTTTTTTTTTATTGTTAATTTTACTTTTTTTATTTTAGCTTGACACTTTTTTCCCCCCAAAATTTTTTTGATCACTTTTGTTTCTATTACAAGTAATGTAAACATCCCTTGTAATAGGAATAAGCATGACAGGTGCTCTTTACAGTGAGATGTGGGGTAAATAAGACCCCACATCTCACCTCTAGGCTTAGAATCCTGAAAAAAAAAACAAAAAAACAATCTCTGCTTCCCAGCCAAAGCGGCGCCGTTTTTTTTTTAATACAGAGGCCGGGCGTGACGTCATAACATCACGCCCGGCCTCCGAACGATCATAGAGATTCCGGCGACCATCTGGTCCACCAGAAATCTCTATGCTAAACATCCGGGGCTGGCGGATCCTGTGACCGACTCACCGCTCGTAGCGGTAAGTCGGTACAAGCACCGGAGCGTGGTGGGAGGGAGGGGGGGAACGTCCCCTCTCGCCTCCTGTTAGAATGATCAAGCAGTGGAACAGCCACTATGATCATTCTTATGGTGTGCAGATTCGCAGGCTCTAAAAGACGATATCTGGATGATGTCTGTAGCTACAGGCATCACTCAGATATCCCCGCTCAAAGCCGAGGACATCATTTGGCGTACGGCGGGCGGGAAGCGGTTTTAATGGTGTTCGCACAAATTTATTTGTCTGTTCGCATGTTCTGCTGCGAACCGAACAGGGGGGATGTTCGGCCCATCTCTAGTTCTCATTAAGAATCATGGGGGTACAACTTGTCAAGCAACTCGCAAGTCCAAAGTCACCCAACTGTGAAACAAGTCATATATATTTTAATAGAAAGGAGCTCTCATTTATACTTGCATTTACATCAGCAGAACAAATGCAGGAAGCGATGTGTGCACATGGGCCAGAAGCAAATGTGTGGGGATGCCAAACAAATCAATGAACCCCACCCACACCAAATCTAACTGCCAAATCCACCCCTGCATTGATTAAGCACAAGTACATATCATACCCTTATCCGGAAAATGAGCCGCACCTCCTCTTTGCTAAAGAGGGACCTCGCCATGTCCACCTAGATGGAGATCTTGACCAGCACAGGGACTTCTAGGTGATTACAATGACTTATTTTTGGGTCAGAAGGCAAAACTACACTCTTTTAATCGCTGCTACAAATATTTGATCGCAACCACTATTAGAATTTTATTATTTTTGTTTATTTTCAGATATGCAAATTTGTATTTCTACTTATGATATTTAAAGGCGTTTGATAAGAAATGGTGTCCCTAGGTTAGCAGCAGGAGGAAATCGTTCAGCTGAAATCACACACTTTCATTCCCGCATGTCAGTCCTGACTGCAGGGGCAATTTCAGAGACATCTGTGCAGGTTTCTGCACTGATATCAATACAAATTGCACCCCAAAGTCACACCAATTAAAACAGTGCAATTGTCACCACTTTGACATGTCAAATCGCACCAATGTGAACTAAAGCTGACACAAACACTGCCTATCCACCAGCTGAATTCATTACCTGCAATTCTCCACAGCCGTTATATATAAAGATCCTACCTTTATCATTTACTTGCAGATGTGCAGAAGCCTAGGTTTACATTGGAGCAATTTGTCATGCAATTTGAGAGATCAAATCGCATGACTATTGGCAGCAATGGCACTGTTCCAATCGATGCAACATTTTTTTTGTGGCACCACACCAATTTTCTAAAGTAGTTCCTGCACTACTTTTGCCGGTTTCTGGTGCAACTTCAATAGACATTTGTGTATGAAGCCACACGGCTGTCTATCAAGTAGCACCTAAAAGCACGCTGACCTTGCTACTTTGAAATCGTGCTACTTCAAGTGAAGTAGTGCGATTTCAAAGTAGCATCAATGTGAACCAGGGCAAAGAGATTAGTTTTTTGGTGCACAAATATATATTGAAATAAAATATGAGAGATATTGCACTTTCCCAAAACCACCACCCAAACTAAAGAGAAGAAAGTAGAAGAAAGTAGAAGAAAAAAAAAACAAAACACAACAAGGCTCAATAATGTACTTTTATTTTACCAGCAGAAAAACAAAAAATTACATTTACTAGCTTCAAAAAATTTTGGACAGGATATATGGTGCTACATTTAGCAATGGGATTTTAAGGGCCCTGCTCATAGGAGCTTACAATCTAAAATTAGACAAAACAGAGTGGACACAGCTTTAATTTCTGTGTATAATGGGCAACACATCACATTGTTATCCTCAAGATTATAGAAACATACTTAACAGTCATTCTTACAAAGCATTCCCACATAATATTACAAAAGACCTATTCAAAACACCCACCACCAGCCCACAATCCACACATACATACATCGGTGACCATGTTCTGCTGGAAGCTGCATTTCAGTGTACATGATTAAACGAGATAAAAAAAAGAGTAGGTCAGCAGATGCTTCCAAACGATGTTTGCATGATCAGACAGGAACAATACACACACAACATTGACAGCATGGCCACATAAACCCACTTTTGATTGAAAAAATGCACAAGAATTTCATCAAATCTCCCAATAGCATTCCTTCTCCCCCACAAATCACAGCAAAAAACCTGACCTTCTCAGGCCAAACAAACCCCCTACTGCAGGCCTTTATATAAGAGAGGTTGTATTGTTAGCACACTGACACACCCAATAGAAGTACACGCCCACCAGTATCTTTCAATCTGTCTCTTCATGTATGTCTAAAGTGATTGCACCTGATGGGCAGGAACACATAATAGTGTTCGCAACTCTGTTAGCCCTTGGCTATGTGCATCAAATCTCCAACTACAGGACAAAGATCAAAGTCCATTTGCATCCACATAAACAAAGCAACAGTTTTCTAAGCATATGTACCCGTGCAGTGTAAACCCTAAAATTTGAATTGTCCAAGTCCCTGGGCATGATTAGTGCTAATAAACATTAACATCAGTCCCTGGCTGCAATGAGCTTCCAATATAAAGTCCAAAATTAACGTTCTTACATTAGAACCTATTTCGACAGGAGACAAATAAAATGCCAGCATGTCTTTGGATTGTGGTGAGAAACCCACACAGGGATAACATATAAACTTCAACACAAGGATTAGCATGTTGGGGAATTGAACCAACATCCCAGGTGCTGCTAGACAGAACTGCTACCCACTTAGCCACCAGGCATCCCCACACATGTCCTCTGCATCTCTGTGGTGTGAACCAGCCCTAAGTCCATAGCCATGCTCAGTGTCACAAGCAATATACAATATATTGGCCTAAGTATTGGGATGCCTGCCTTTAAACGCACATGAACTGTAATGGCATCCCAATATTAGTATTGGGTTCAAAACTCATTTGGCCCACAATTTGCAGCTATAACAGCTTCAACTCTTCTTGTCCACAAGGTTTAGGAGTGTGTCTATGGGAATGTTTGACCATTCTTCCAAGTGCATTTGTGAGGTCAGGCACTGATGTTGGACGAGAAGGCCTGACCTACAGTCTCCTCTCTAATTCATCCCCAAGGTGTTCTGTTGTGTTGAGGTCAGGACTCTGTGCAGGCCAGTCAAGTTCCTCCACCCCAAAATCACTCATCCATGTCTTTATGGACCTTGCTTTGTGCACTGGTCCAAATGATTTGGTGGAGGGGTAATTATGATGTGGGGTTGTTTTTCAGGGGTTGGGCTTGGCCTCTTAGTTCCAGTTAAGTGAACTCTTAAGGCATCAGCATACCAAGACATTTTGGACAATTTCATGCTCCCAACTTTGTGTGAACAGTTTGGGGAAAGCTCCTTCCTGTTCCAACATGTTTGCACACCAGTGCACAAAGCAAGGTCCATAAAGACATGGATGAGCAAGTTTGGGGTGGGGAAACTTGACTGGCCTGCACAGAGTCCTGGCCTCAACCCGATAGAACACCCTTTGGCTGAATTAGAGTAGAGACTGCAAGCCAGGCCTTCTCATCCAACATCAGTGTCTGGCCTCACAAATGCACTTCTGGAAGAATGATCAAACATTCCCATAGGCACACTAAACCTTGTGGACAGCCTTCCCAGAAGCTGTTCTAGCTGCAAAGGGTGGACCAAATCAAATTTTAACCCTACGGACCAAGACTGGGCTGCCATTAAAGTTCACGTGTGTGTAGGGGCAGGTGTCCCAATACTTTTGGCTAAATAGTGTATCTGGAAAAGACTTACAATGGTGGTGGAACCCTCCTACACATAACTACTACATTTAGACATAATTATAGGACCTGGGAAATGAGACAACTTCTTTACATGAAGTAACATGGTTGGGATTTGAACCCAGACCCTCAGGGATACTAAGCAGAAGTTCTAACCTCTAAGCCACAGAGCTGCCACGTGTGAGACCCTCCTACACATAACTACACATAAATACACATAAAAACACATAAATACTGCATTTCTATGGACATACAAGTGATGGAATTACATTACTCAAGAGTTATTCTTCTTGATTTATTCTGTGATATTTGGTGTTTTTTTGTGGGTGAGAGTAGAATATTACCCTCAAATTTTTGGGAATTACATTTTGATTTCTGATGTTGGTACACATATCACATTTTTTGGGCTCAAATTATGAATATTTGGAAATAATAAAAAGCACAAAAAAATGTGATTCATTTTAAATTTGCATCAGCAATGGTATTGTTTGTGGATTATAAAGACACCTGTGTGAGTTTAGGTTAAAGATTATTGTGAGATGAAGAGTAACAAGTGAAAGTGACAGAGAAAAATATATTTTACCAAAACATCAAAACATTCCACATTCTAGTATTCTTAAAATCAAAATATTTTAAGTAGAAGCAACAATGTTGCAAAGGAAAATTTATTTCACAGAAAGATACATTTCATCTCAACATTAAAATGTTTTTTTGTGAAAGTTAGAATTGTTCCATTAGAATCAATGACTGAAACTTCATTTGGACTAAATTAGAGCAGATTTTAACTTCCAAAAAATGTTCTCTAATTAGCTCTCATTTTGGTATTTACTATAGCTCCGGGTAAAAAAGACACTGGAGATAAAATGAGAGTTATTTTCAGGTCTGAGCATGCTCAGTTGTGTTGGCACCTAGTTGTCCAAAACGGGGAATTTTTCACTTTTCAGACTTTTAAAGATATTTCAGTGTAGAAATCACTTTTTCACACAGTTTAAAAGCAGATAATCTTTAAATAATATACCGCGTATTTCAGTACCATTTAGACAATTATATCATGTTCTAAACATTATTTCCATGTGCAATTCTCTAGGTTTTAGCAGAGTAAGGGTTTGGGCACTATTTAGATTCAGGGAGCTATAGTAAATTTGATTTTGGGAGAATTTTCTCACCAGCGCTATAGTGAATACCGTTTTAGCGCAAATTAGCGCTATTAGCGCTAATTCGCGCTAAATTGCTGCGAATTAGCGCTAATTTGCGGCAATTTTGCGCGAATTAGTGCCATAGCGCTATAGTAAATGACCCCCACAGTGTCATCATGCTGTTTGCTGTTTTCTTTTTTTTAACAGTATTGTACTGTACTTTGTTGAAATTTCAGGAGTGATAGTTCAATATGGTTCCATTCACCACAGCGGCATTATAATGTGGTGTTTTGCATCTCAACCTGGTGCCCTGAGTGTTGGATCTCCTACATAGATCCCAATAAAGAAACACTGCTTATAGTAAAAAATAATGGTCCCCAGAATAGCATGGTCAACTTACTTTTGCTTGTAATAGGGGTCTCCCACAGCCCCTAGCATTTTTAACCCCTTTGCAGGCCACTAAGTGAAAGCTTGGACAGTGGGTAGTGACTGTCTCCCAAGTCTGGCATTCTGATGCCCACTGCACAGGAGGGAACATGCTCCCTGCGTGGCATGATGATGTCAGATGCAAGACGTCCAGATCTTGAGGAATTTAGCATGTGTATCATTAAGTATTGCAGTAAGTTTCTCAAGAGCCATATTGTACATCATTCTCTGTTAAATTTGTGCAAAGTTAATAGTAGGTTGTTTCCATACTTTAGCCAACATTTGCCTGAACGCTAAGAATGCAAATTCTACAAATTTACACTCGCGTTTAGAGAGACCCAGATTTGGCCTATATAACAGGGCTTCCAATGGATTGCAAGTAAGGTTAGTGTTTAGAACTGTTCTGAGCATGTTATATAGGTGTATTCAGAAGCGAGTGGCCTTAGACCAGTGCCCAAAAAGGTACCTTGGAAACATGCTGGCAAGGCACGAGGGACAAATTTGGCCATACTATCTGGTGTTATATGTGAGAGCGCCTTGTAAGCATTTTCTTGGGCCAACATTTTGAGGTGCTGTCAAAATGTTGTTCTAATCTGTCTGATTGAGAGTTTCTCGCAAATATTTTTCCCACTTACAGTATCCAAGTTTAGGAGCCTAGCTGGGCCTGTTGAATCAGTAAGTGGTATTTATAAAGTTGAGGCCAGGCCTTTCTTTTAGATACTGTAATATTTTGGTGCCATTGATTGTCAACAAATCATATACAGTGCTGTAAAAACATACTCCTTGCCAGTTGTCGCAAATGCTTTGTTGCAGTTATTGTCGCTAAGGATGGCATGACCAGTTATTAGATTTGCTTTTTCACATAGGGCCAGGCAGGTTTGAACAGCTTTTTCCCCTTAATAAATGAAATCATCATTTAAAAACTCCATTTTATATTCACTCGGGTTATCTTTGTGTAATATTAAAATTTGTTTGATGATCTGAATCATTTAAGTGTGACAAATTTGCAAAAAAATAAAAATTCAGGAAGGAGGCAAATACTTTTTCACAGCACTGTTTGTGCTTAATGCCCTTCAACTGCCACCATCAGAAAGCCTGTGGATTTTTATGTGTGAGGATGATAGAAGGATTATGCAGAATTCCTAATAGGGGGAGATGTGATGAGATCAGCTTGCTGGAGTATTTTATCAAATCCCACAGTTGGAGGGTTTGCCTAAATGACAGATCAGTGGACTGTGGTCTCTGGGGAGAAGACACCCAAATTAAGTTATATATGGGAAATGTATCACAATAAGTTATGAAAAAAAATGTATTGATATTAGGGATGCAATTTGGACTGCTGTGTAAAATTGTTAAAATTGGGCACAGAGAGGCCACCAGCTAATCTGTGACGGTATAACACAGAGGCAGGCAGTTTCAGGCTATTATGGTGCCAAATAAAATATACATCAATAAAAATAACACAGATACAATCCTACTGTTCAATTCATTATTAGTGACTTGATATTGGAATTGGCAGGACTCTAAAATAGCACAGTAGCTTGGGTAAATAAGCCATTTTCAGCAATTGGATTCTGCCAAACTAAGATAGTGGTAAAAGTTTCCAAGTGGTATGGAGGGTAGCTAAATGAAGGGGGATAGGCTGGGCTTGTATAGATATTCAAAGGAAGAGGTGAGCTTGATAGCAAGTATGGCAGGGAGGTGGTCGAGGTAAAGGTTGTATTTTCCCTGAATCACCCCAAGTAGATTGGGGTTCAAGTTTAGGTTTAATGCTTTGGAGTTAGCTTCATTGATCTAGAGAATTGGTTAGGGCAGGGGCGGAAGTATAGGGGTCGCAAAAGTCGCCATTGCGACTGGGTCCCATGCTGCCGGGGGCCCGCGGGGGCCCATGTGCCCCCCTCTCCCCGAGCGGTGGCTGCATATGGGACCGAGCTCCTCAATCCTCAGCCGATGCGTAAATCATTCGGCAGTGCAAGAGCTCGCTCACAAAGTGAAAGTAAGTGAGACGTGTCTAGCACACTGTGTGCTGTGCTCTCTGCCTCCCCCTACAGTGCAGTACCCGGCATGGAGAGTTTAAGGTACAGAGCTGCAGCTGCAGATTTTTTAAAAGGCGATCTATATATGTTTGTATGCATGTGTGTGTGTGCTTATATGTGTGGGTCTGCATGTTTTTGTGTGTGCATGTGTGTGTCTGCATGTGTGCGTGTGTTTTATATGTGTGTGTGTGCGTTTATTTGTGTGCATGTGTATGTTTACATGTGTGTGCGCATGTGTGTGCATGTGTATAGAGTTATATGTGTATGTACATGTTTGTGTGTTTGCTCATGTGTGTGCATTTATGTGTGTGTGTTTATGTGTGTGTGTTTATGTGTGTGCGTTTATGTGTGTGCATGTATTTATATGTATATGTGTGTATTTGTGCACGTGTGTGTTTACATGCGTGTATGTATACACATTACTTGTAATTCTGACCCCCTTTTTCTTTACGATCAGAACAGATTTTTTTTAGGGTGGGTTCATAATACCAACAAGAAAATACCATTCCTCTGAAAAGCGATGCAGATCGCTTTTCAGAGGCATTTGACAGGCAGTGAATATGTTGCACCTTGACTAAAATGTTGAAGAAATGTTGAGAAACACTGATACAGAGACACTGATCTCTCCATTCTACTCCTGCAGCTGCTGAAAGGAGATGAGAAGGGGGGGAAATGGAAAGATCAGTTCCTCTATATGCAGTCGCACCCACCACGCCTCCTTTGCAGCTTCTTTCTGCTGCCCCCCGTGTGCTCTCCTGCCCCCCGCTCTCTCCAGGCCCCTCCCCTTGTCCCCACAGCTCAGCAGAGTTCCCCCCTCCCCTCTCCTGCCAGCTGCTGTAGGGTATCTGCATGGAGAGTCAGTGATCCATACCGATCACGGACTCAATCCATTCATAACTGAAACATAGTGAACTGTGTTTACTATGCTTAAGTTTGCGAATAAAGGGGCAGCTCTATACAGAGCTATTCCTGTCCATTCATTCTGTGCAGCTGAGGCTGTGCTCTCAGTCTCCTTTCTCGTTCTCAAAGGTGAAACATCAGAGGTCTGCTTAGACCCCTGATATCTCACCAAAGCCCCCCAACTCTTAAAAAAAGAAAAAAATATTTTTTTATAAAATAATATTGTAAAACAATAAATAAATGGTAGAAAAATACAATAAAAATAAAAAAAACAGACGCCAGTGGCAGAACTACCAAGGTCACAAACATCACACTTGCGACCGGGCCTTGGCATTTACGCCATCGGCTCGGAGGGAAGGGCCCCAGCTGGGGGTCAGGGGGGCCCTTCATGATTTCTTGCACCTGGGCCCTGAAGGTTCTAGTTACGCCACTGGGTTAGGAAGAGTAGTATGAGAGGAGGAAATGTGCATCAGGATATTACCTGTGAGTAACATCGGCTTATGATGTTCCCCCACTAGTTCTAGCAGCTTAATGTCCAGATGGTAACTGCCAGGGGTTCAAGAACCAGGATAAATAATATGGGAGATAAGGGACATTGAAAAACAATCTGGGGTGAATCCCACATATTTTTTTTCTCTGAGGACTGGGCATAAGGAGCCTTAATCTAGAATAAACATTTCTCCCCTGAGCCGCTTTTATAGAGGACATAGAACATTAATTGCCAGGAGATTGACTCTCCCTTGGGCATCAAGGGAGAGTAGAGTTAAATGAATGCAGCAAGATTAAGCTAAATGGATGAGTTGTATAACTCTTTGTACATATCATTCACCTTTCTCAATAGAACAAAGCCAAACTGGTACTTATGAATGATGCTGCCCAAGAAGGAGTTGAGAGGATTTTTATGTCAAAAGAAAAATTAGTCTGTAGCCAATATTTCTTTCACTGGTGTATCAGTGTGCTATTGGGTTTGGTTTCAGGATTGCCATTACTGGAAATGGAAGGAAAAGCCAACATTTCCAGCAGTTCATTTGTGGGTCAGTTGTAGACTCCAATGTTACGTGACTATAACCCACATACATACTAATGGCTAGTCAGTATCAGGGCTGTCAATAATTAGAACATCATCATCTCTCTTATCCTTTGTTTACCTCCAAGGTGATTTAACATTTTGACTATCATAATATTTTGGCTCCGATAAAGGGAGGTATCATAGGTTTAAAATATTTTTTCAAACATATTATTCGAAAAATCGCTCTTTATTCAGCCTTATATTTTGTTGCTATGTGTTTTTACATTGCATAAACGCATTTCTAATTTTAATACAGCTACTTTTATTTAGAATGCAAGAAGAAATATAAATATTTACTATGTGTCAAAATTAATATACAATTGCATTTAATTACAAGTCACTTTCCTATAGTAGTTTATCATGCAGTAAATAATCTCATTAACATTTCACTGAGTGCGCCCTGTTAAAATGCATAGAGAAAAAAATGAAGTTCCCTTGGGTCAAGGTTTTTATTACAGATTCCAAAGTAGCTCCTAAGAAAACACATAAAAATGCTGCTTGCAACTTGCAAAGAGAACGAATTGAAATGATAAGCTTGTCGGAAAATGCCTGGCAATTATTCAGTTTTGAGCCTGCTGGGAACAGCTAGAAAGAAAAGGCAAAGTATAGAAACATGTAAAGACAGGTAACGATGAACTGCAACTTTGGAGTACAGAGGTGCTTAAAAACTTTACTGAGATCTGTTTTGAGAGTTGTCAGATTTTGGCTGATTTTCTGGTAGTCAACCAAGGAATACATGAACCTTTCAACAGGTGTAATACGTTTTGTGAAAATGCGTACTGGTAAACATTTAGAAAAAATTTTGAAGAATTTTTTTACATCCATTTTTTTAATTTCAATAGTTTTTTATTGGTTTTAATCATAAACAGAAAGGAAAAAGGGAAAATACAAATAATAGTGTTTACAATAGAAGACAGTGTTCCACACTTTTGATATTTCCAAAGTATTCACTAGGTAATTATGTTACTAGGCATTACAAGTTTTCACGTGTCATTGTACTCTAAAATGAACTGTGAGTAATTAGAAGTAAATAAAGAACTCCTGGTTATTCCAGATCCTTAAATTATTGTTGGCAAAAAGAAGCGCATATATTTTAGGGAATACCCCTCCTCCCGACACCCCTGTTGGGTACCTGCTGTGTCCTGGGAGGAGAAGTCCCCACCAATCTATATCAACCAAATAAAAGGGTCTATAATCAGTACAAATTTCACATGTTCTGTAACAATTTGGAACCAGTTGTAACAGTTGTTAAGTGGATCTGAACAGAAGCAGCAGATTAAGGATAAAGAAAATTAATTAAATAAAAACAAAAACATATTGTACCAAACAATAAGGATTGGAGCATTCTGATTTGTAAGGTTTGTACTTAAGCTCATCCAGTGAGTGTATATATATCAGTTTCATTTGTAGCTTCTATACCAGTTTAGGTTTGTACCACACGGTCCACGGTTTCCATTGTTTGTCTGATATCAGGAATTTACCTTGGGATGATGCGTACATTTTTTCATATGTGATGTGCGTGTTAGTGGTTAGAATTATTTCTGTTAGCTTGGGGGTTTCTTGTGACTTCCAATGTCTAGTTATCGTTAATCTAGTACTTAGTAAGACATGAGAGATAATTTTCCTATATGCTTTAGGGAATAGATCAATATCTATAGATAAAATAGCTAGCTCTGGTGTAGCGTGGATTCTCTGATTCGTTATTTTTGTGAGCATGTCAAATACCTTTCCCCATAGTGTACGGATTTTTGGACATTCCCAAAGTATATGGTATAGAGTACCCATACGATTGCAGTTTCTCCAACACAATGGGGAAGTATTGTGGTCAAACTTGGAGATCCTGTACGGTGTTAAATACCAACGCATGATTATCTTTTGTGTTAATTCCCATAAATTAACACACCTAGAAGTGTTATATGTGGCTTGGAGTGCCTTTTGCCATTGTTCTGGTGTGAAACATTGTGTTAGTTCTCGCTCCCAAGCATCAATATAGGAGTGTTTAACGAATGTTAGCTTGTTGTTTAGAGTATTGTAAAATAATGATATTCCTTTGATGTTGGTGTTTTGTTTTGTGAGATATAACATTATTCTCCAGGGGAGTTGTACTGACAGAGGAGGGTTGGTTCTCATAAAATGGTAAATCTGTATATATCTGTAATATTCAGAATTCTCTAATTTATATTCTATTTGTAAAGCTCTAAAAGTTTTCATCGTGGGCCCTATTCTAAGGTCCTCTAGGTTTACAATACCTAGTTTTGCCCAATGTTTTATGCTAAGGTCTGGGATGAGTTCTGATAAACTGGTAACAGGTATCTTTATTAAGGATACGGTGGGGGTATATGATTGTTTTTTTACCAGTATGTTCCATGCTCTGAGTGATGCTATCATTGATGGGGCTAAATTCTGAGCTTGAGATGAATTAAATGAGTGGATCATTAGGAAATCGTATAGGTTTTTGTTGGGAATTTGATCCTCTTCCAACTCCTGCCATCTAGTGTTGGGTGATTCTGGGAACCATGTTCTTAATTGGGCTAGTATGGACGCAATGTAGTAGTCCTTGATTACTATGTTCCCCACACCCCCAACTTTCCTGGCTGTTGTTGAATTTTTAAATGCCCATCTTGCTTTTTTCCCTTTCCATAGAAACTTACTAAGCATAGATTGGATTTTATTAAAGTAGGAGTTAGGGACAGGGATAGGGAGTGATCTAAATAGATATATTATTTGGGGTAGAATTACCATTGTAAAAGCGGCCAGGCGTCCTGACCATAGGAGTTCTGTTTTGGCTAATTTTTGTAGTTTTGCCGGTAAGGATTCAAGAAAGGGGATATAATTAGCTCTAAAGAGATGGTCCGGCGATGCTGTTAGGGTGATTCCTAAATATTTCACCCCTTCTTTACACCATGAATATGGAAACCGTGAACCGAGAACCTTTTCCACTTGTGGTTCTATACCCATACCTAATATATAAGATTTATTCTCATTAACCTTATAGTATGAAATCTTAGAAAATAATTGTAATGTGTCATGTACCGAAGCCAGGGAGATTGTTGGGTTTGTGAGCATTAAAATAATGTCATCAGCAAATAAGCTAATGACATGTTCCGATTTATGGGTCAGGAAGCCTGTTATGGACTGGTGTTGCCTGATGTACGTTGCTAAGGGTTCTAAAATTAAATTGAATATTAGTGGAGAGAGGGGACATCCTTGGCGGGTACCGTTAGTTATGTTGAACGGTTTAGAGAGTACTCCCGATGTATACACGCGGGCTGAGGGTTTTGAATACAATGCCATGATTGCCTTTAAGATAGGTCCAGAAAACCCAAATCTCCCCAGAGCCAACTCCAAGTAGCCCCAATGCACTCTGTCAAAGGCCTTCTCTGCGTCCAATGCTAGGAGCAGAGAAGGCCTTTGTTGGGACGTAGCGATATGAATAATATTTGTTAGTCTCCTGGTAGCGTCAGAAGTCTGACGTCCCCTAGTGAACCCGGTCTGGTCCGAGTGTATTAAGTGAGGAAGGATGTCTATGAGTCGGTTAGCTATAATTTTGGCGTAAATTTTTAAATCAGTGTTTAATAATGATATAGGCCGGAAGTTTGCTGGGGTGTCCGGGTCTTTCCCTGGCTTGGGCAATGTCACTATAAGTGTGGTTAGCATTTCAGATGGGAAGGAGGAGGAGGCAGCCGCTGCATTGAAAACTTTGTTCAAATGTGGGGATAGTAAATTTTTAAATGTTTGATAATATTCCACTATAAAGCCGTCTGGACCTGGGGATTTATTAGTTGGGAGTGATTCTATAGTTTTGTGAATTTCGTCAGTAGTGAATGGTGTGTTTAGATACTCCGTTTCTTGTGGAGAAAGTGTTGGTAATTTGATGTGTTCTAAGAAGTCAGTGATCATTGTTGTTGTTGGTTGAGGTGTAGCTGTATCATCTTTCAGGTTATACAGTGCGCCATAGTAAGTACTAAAGGCGTTTGCTATATCCTGTGGATGTTGTAGTTTAGTTTTATTCGTGTGATGTAATATATATGGAATTTTAGTTTTACTTCTATGGCCTTTAATTTGTTGTGCTAAAAGTTTTCCTGCCCTATTGCCTTGTGCGTAGTAGTTCATTTTAAGTCGTTTCGTGTTTTTTTCAAATTCATCTAGTAAAAGGAGTCTGAGGTCATATCTGAGTTGGTTTAATCTTTTAGATAGTGTAGGGGAGAATTGTTGTTTATTTTTAGATTCTATACTAAATATTTCATCTGCGATATCCTGTAGTTTCTTTTGCCGCTGCCTCCTCGCCCTGGCCCCCAACTTAATAAATATTCCTCTGATGAACGCCTTATGGGCATTCCAAAGAGTAAAGGGACTCTGAACAGAAGACTCATTAATATGAAAAAATTCCAACAGGTGTTCTTCAATGATTTTTTTTGCTTCTGGTTGTTGCATAAGGAAAGAGTTGGCTCTCCATATTGGAGTGGTATTGACTACTGAGACATCTTTGATGGATAGGGTAATTGAAGCGTGATCCGACCACGTGATGTTGTTGATGGTTGAAGAAGCTGCCTTAATCAGGGTATGCTGGTCTACTAAAAAGAGATCGATCCTGGTGTATGTGTGGTGTGGGGCGGAGAAAAAAGTGAAGTCCCTTTCTCCCGCATGAAGACACCGCCATACATCATATAGGCTCTCCTTATGTATAAACTCTTGCAGAGATGCCATTGCTCGCTTCGCTGTTCTTGTTGTATCTATAGATGGATCAGGTATTATGTTGAAGTCCCCACACAATATTAAAGAACCTTTTCTTAGGGAATCAATCTTGTGGATAAGTTTATGAAAAAAGCGAATCTGATGTTTGTTTGGGGCGTAGACGTTTACAATGGTGTAGGTTACTTGATTGATATCGCACACTAACGCCAAGTAGCGCCCCTGCGGGTCTATATACTTCGTATGAAGAGTAAATGCAACGGTATCTCTTATAGCAGTCATTACACCCTTGGATTTCGAGTCCGCATTTGCAAAAAAGATGTGTGGAAAATTCTTGTGTTGACATAGTGGGGCAGCTGTGCTACTAAAATGTGTTTCTTGTGCACATAATATATCGGATTTATTCAGTAATGCTTCTTTCCATAGGGAGCTTCTCTTTGCTGGGTGGTTAAGCCCTTTGGTATTAATAGATAAAAATTGGATGGCCATTAGGTTGGTTTGTTATGTATGTTGGTTGTGGTTTGCGTTCCGATCCGAGGTATCTGAACGTCTCCTCTGGTGAAGTGTGTAGTACATGCATATACTTTCTTAAGGTGTAAGTACTCACTGTGATCTTGGTAAGGCCTGTGTCCTTGTAACTTTGTGCTGGGTATTTTCAGATGGATGATGATACTGTGTCGCGAAGAGCTGGATGCTGGATGGGTTGTTGTAGTGCTCCATTTGCGGGAGAAGAAAAGAAAAAAAAAAAAAGAAAAGAAAGGAATATAACAAATCAAAGTTAACATAGTAGGTAAAGCAACAGTGCAACTTTCCAGAAACTTCTGGGTGACCCATAAGGGAAATTTCCTTCTCATGGGGTTTAGTGGGAATCACCCGTGTGCAGCAAATTGCTGCTCAAGAAAACTTGAGGGGTTAAGTTCTAGCCTATCGGCTACTCCGGCATTGTAAGCGGACAAGAAATTTTTTTTCGGATTTCCAAAGAGTGTTACTTATGCGTCTTGGCGTTCTTTGTTGTTACTTTCTTCCAGTCAGGTATCACTGACTGTCGGTTGTTTTTGGGGCCTCCCTCGTTATCGGAATCAGGAAGGATGTTCCACGATTTCAGTAAGGCGATGCCTTTTTCCATTGAGTCTACAATGAACGTTTTATCTTGATTGGTAACTGTTATTTTAGTAGGGTACCCCCATTTGTAGGGTATGTTGTGATTCCTAAGCACCTTTGTGATAGTGTTTAAGTTTCTTCTCTTTTGCAGTGTGTGCTGAGAGAGGTCAGCGTAGAACTGTATTTGTTGGAAGCGGGGTGGGATATTCTCCTGTCTCCACATTGTTTGCATTAATTGTTCTTTGACATGGAAAAAATGTAGGCGTAAAATCACATCTCTGGGGACAGTGTCCGGGAGGTAGGATGGCTTTGGTAGGCGATGTATTCTATCAATGGTAATGTCTATTTCAGAGAGGTCTGGCAAGAGGGCAGTGAAAAGATCTATAACATATGGTCTCAATTCAGAGGATTGTACTGATTCAGGGATCCCCCTGATCTTGAGGTTGTTCCGTCTGGATCTATCCTCAATATCTGCGATTTTATTTTTAATCCATACAGATTCTTCTTCTCTTTCCTCATTTGCGTCCACCAATGCATTAATGGTGGAGGCATAATCCCCCATTTTGTTTTCAACATGCTCCACCCGGGCCGCTACTGCGTTCAATTCCCCACTGAATCTGTGCACACACTGCATCATATCAGCCTGCAAAGTGCTCCTCAGAGACACTAACATATCTTTAAGGACAGTGTCCAGAATCGGTTGATTCATGGTGGGGAAGGTAGTGATGGAGTCAGGGAGCTCCCTGGTGTCATCTCCTGAGTCCGTTCCCGGGCTCATTGCGGGACTGCATCCAGCTCCATCCATCTTTTGCTTGGCCTTAGCTGGGCTCCCTGATGGGGAGAACGAAGGGAGAGGCCTTTGGCTGCCATAGGTATCGTTTTGGTTAGGGGATGATGTGGCCGTGGGCGGTGCGGGCTTATTATTGTGTGATAATGCATGTAGATGGGCAGCGCCATCTTGCCTACCTCCATGCGGCTCCTGTGAGAAGTAGTCCGTCAGCCTTTGGGGTTTGGATGTGCCTTTTCTTTTGCCCATCATAGCCTCAGGGTGTGCCCGGATTGTTTCGCCAGCCGGTGGGGGTGAAATCCGGTTGAGTTTAGCCGTTTTCAGCCGCTATTGTCCGCCGGAGTACCGGAGCTCTGGAGTCAGACGTCCATTCAGCTCTGTTGCAGGCCACGCCCCCCCTACATCCATTTTTTTAAAGAGGAACACCAGATTTGTAAAGCAGTTAAAAGCCATCACATTTAAATGATAATGACAATAGTCTTATTAATAATATATATTATGTTATTAGTAGTACTAGAGTTCCAGTTATTTTTAATAATATTTTTAGGAAGTTAGAGGCCATGTATTCTTTAGGTGCGCAATGAAAACACTGTCAGCCCACCAGACTCCTTGCTTAATTTACAAAGACAAACATGCAGAGTATTAAGCCGGGTACACATTAGTTTTTTTTCTGCAACCCCGCAGGTTGCACAAAAAAGAAACTGACAGCTCCAGTCAGAGCCGCTCTACTAACCATGCGAAGTTAGTACAACGATCTCCCCCACTGAGCTTTTGTGTTCTGACAGGGGGATGGACCCCACCAGAACACTCCAATCAGCAGTCTTGACTAAGAGAGTCCTCTGCTGGTTTTCCAGCATGCATGTCTGACATACACACAGGAAGCATGTCGGCCGGTATTTTTTGTCTCTCGACATTCTGCCTGTGTGTGCGGGGCTTTATGCTGATTTAGTAGCTGGATAAGTATTTCCTTTAATTAATGCAAGCTAGGCCTCTGCATAGTAAGGGAGATAATCTACCCAACTGAGCATTTAGTGGGTATTTCTGAAAATTAACAAGCTACAGGTAATTTATTATATAACTAAACAAAACCATTAAAGGCTCTTGTGTGACATGAATAATGTTTATTTTAATTTTATAATCTCTATAAAACATTGAAAAATATAAAAATAATAATCAAACCAAAAATGTTTAGGTATATCACTTACATATGTTTCAAAGTTACTTCTTCTTGGTAGAGGTATATATTTCTTGACCAGTCAGCAGGCCCGTATTTTACTGTCCCTTTTTTT
The DNA here is from genome assembly GCF_042186555.1 of Aquarana catesbeiana. Lineage (NCBI taxonomy): Eukaryota > Metazoa > Chordata > Amphibia > Anura > Ranidae > Aquarana > Aquarana catesbeiana. The sequence goes on along the minus strand of NC_133327.1, from coordinate 315,122,121 downwards.
CCTGAAACAGCTCCTGTTTTGAAGGTTCTGTCCCTGTTAAAAAAGACATCCCTGGTATGCCCTTGGAAACTCCAGTGCGGAGTCATTCACTCCAGCCAGCTGCATGACAGATAGTTGGGAGACTCCTGCGCTGTCACAACCCTATGAATAAAGTTAGTTAAAATGTGAAAAAAAAGCTTTGCTTTCAGTCCTGCCTCCTTCATTGGGATTAGATGATGCTGTTCACAGTGCAGATGTTTATCTTCATTGGGAGGAGTTAAGAGGTTGTATTGAAGATTCCAATGGGCCAACAGGAGTACTGTGCTTGGCTGAATTGCAGGTATACTGTGTTGGTGGGATGGACCATATGAATGGGGCAGGAGAAGCGTGTGTTCAACTACAAGTCCCAGTAGCTGCACAGCCATAGGTGGTTAAACAAGAGAGCTCTAGCTAAATGAAAAATAAAAAGAATGAGAACCGGCGCCAGAATATTATAAAAAAATAATAATAAAGTGATGCTGCACCAAAAGATTAGTGAACCTAATAAAACAAAAAGTAGTGAAAAATTGGGCGCAAAACCATATAAACATATAAATGTCAACCAAACCCACATAAGTGTGGCATGATGATCAACTCATATACCATAAAATATATAAAACAAGTCCAATATAGAGAAATCTGAAATAAATATGATTATATCTGTGCAACAAATATAAATGGGTGTATCTCTTCTGTGTGGGTAAAATCTCCACCACCGTGCCTTCATAAAGTACAATATGCTGGTTTCTTGTGAAAAAAAATACTTCACCCGAAGTGACAAATAAATCTGCTCACCAGATATCTCTGGCCACAGGGTGACCACCAGGCATAAAGTATGGAAAACTTCCTCAGTAAACCAGGATCCTCCAAGCCAATTAAAACTTAATTTGACCATTATCGGTCAACCTCATACAATTATAGGTGATGAATGGTGATCCTCTGATAATTACACTCAATGCAAATCCCAAACCCTCCTTATCCTTATCCTAAATCTGTAAAGATTGGCTTTCCCAATAATGAGCCAAAAAATGGCAATGTAGTGTAGTACTGTCTTTATTGTCAGAGCACTTACATGCTTTAAAACGTACAGCAGATGGCAGCTCAGGTGTGGGATGAGGCAGGGGCCGATCCGTCACTTGAATATGAAACCAGGAAGCACGGCATGCGTCTCTAGCTAAATGAGACTTGCTAGCTTCTGTTAAGGGGGGATTCTGGTGGTTGCAAGACAAATAGGGGGATCCTGAAGGATGCAGGGTGTATGAAGGATCTTTGGGGATGCATGCTATTTGGGGGATTTTGGAGGACGCAGGGTGTATGTGGGATCTTTAGGGATGCAGGCTATATGGGGGATCTTGGAGGATGCAGGGTGTGTGGAAGATTCTGGAGGATGCAGGGTGTATGATGGGAGATTCTGAAAGATGTAGAGTGTGTGGGGGCATCTTGGAAGATGCAGGGTGTCTAAGATGCTCCTAGAGGGGGTAAGGTATATGGTAGATTGTGGAGGGTGAAGGGTTTATAGGGGACTTTAAAAGGTGCCGGTGTATAAGATGCTCCTGGAGGAGGCAGGGCAAAAAAAGGAGGTCATTGCATCTACTTGAAGCAGTGCTTGGGTTTAAAATGACTGTAATTACCAGAGTTGGGGCTGTTTTACTCCCACACCACAAGCCATAACACTATGAAGGGACACCCACTTTATTGGCTAGTCCATATTTTCTTTGGTATCTTCCTACTTAATACTACACAATATTAATTTGCCCATGGGACTTTATATGAGGCACATCACTGAGTGAGCAATACAATACAAAATACATAAATCGCATCTCATATTTTTTTCTAAAAAATAATCGCTCTTTAATGTACATCATTTAAAAAGCATTAAAGCAAATGTATATCAAAATAGTGCAGCAAATACTAGGCGGTAGAAAAAAAAACTTCTCCTCTACCTGCTATAGTTAGTTTACTTGAAATAACAATCCAACAGAGTATATCACAGCGGGGGTTCCACCATCCTTGTAAAGCTGTTCTACATGTTTTGCGGTTTTCCCACTTCTTCAGGAGCACATAAAGGTGCAACAATATTTCTTGGTTACAATTACAAAGAATAGCTTCATCCGCGTTCGTGCACCACAGCAGTACTAAAATGTCCCTGGCAGGTGTAGGAGCGCAGTTAATATATTTATGGGATCCATTTGTTAGACATTGCAGACTTCCAATACAAAGATAACCAGGTTTGCACTACTGTCCCACATCAAAGAAGACCTTAAATTACTAGATAGTTAACAAAAATGTAATCCACAGTACCACGGGCCAATGTAATGTCCTAATCCCAGGTTTACCAGTCAGCCTAGGTATTCCACAGCATCCATTGACTGGACCAATCAAAGCACAATACTACTACTACTACTAGTGGTAGCAATGTGCTGTGTTTGGTCTAGTCAATGGATGCTGATATCTAGGCTAACTAGTAAACCTGGGATTGAGAAGTTACAATATCCCGCGGTACTGTGGATTACATTATAGTGATTCTATTCCTCTTACTATAGTAGGTTTTCTTAAGGTCAAAAATCTTTGCACTTGCTGAAAAATAAACAAATATTAAAGAAAATGAACACTCCCAAAAGAAAACCCTCCCCACAAAACCCTACATATTTTGCCTTTGCCAGGGGTGTAAAAGAGTGACATGGTGCAGGTGTGTGTCTTATACATGTTACTTGTCCTAAATGGTGCCACCATGTTTGGGAATTGTATTTAAAGCCAACCATTTTGGCACCTTTTTTATGTCATGATTATTATTATTATTATTATAATACAGTATTTATATAGCGGCAGCAGTTCACGTAGCGCTTTACAACTTGAGGGTAGACAGTACAAATACAATACACTTTAATACAGTAGGAATCAGAGGGCCCTGCTCCTTAGAGCTTACAATCTAAGAGGGAAGGTCAAGAGATACAAGAGTTAATAACTGTGGGTGATGTGCTGATTGAGAAGATAAATGTACAGTTGTTAGGCGGGGGCCAGATAGGCTTCTCTGAAGAGATGAGTTTTCAGGGATCGTCTGAAAGTGAATAAAGTAGGGGAAAATTTGACGGATTGGGGTAGAGAGGCTCTGGAGAAGTCCTGAAGGCGAGCATAGGATGAGATGATAAGGGAGTTTGAGAGCAGGAGGTCTTGGGAGGAGCGAAGAGAACGATTAGGTTGGTATTTTGAGACTAGGTTGGGGGCTAGGTTGTGGATGGCTTTGTAAGTTATAGTTAGTATCTTGAATTTAATTCGGTGACTGAGTGGCAGCCAATGGAGGGATTGGCAGAGGGGTATAGCAGACACTGAGCGGTTTGTGAGGTGGATGAGCCTGGCAGCAGCATTCATGATGGCCTGAAGTGGGGATAGCCTATTTAGAGGTAAGCCAATGAGGGGGGAGTTGCAGTAGTCGAGGCGGGAGATGACCAGGGAGTGGATTAGAAGCTTTGTGGTGACATTGGTTAGGAAGGGGCGTATCTTGGAGATGTTGCGGTGGTTGAGGCGGCAAATTTTGGATAGTGATAGAATGTGGAGCCGAAAGGTTAGTTCAGAGTCCAGGATTACACCTAGGACCTTGGCGTGGGGGCATGGGTTGATAGTTGAGCCGTTGATATTGACAGAGAAATCAGGGGAAGTGGCACCTGAGGGAGGAAATATCATGAGCTCGGTTTTGGATAGGTTGAGTTTGAGGAAGTGATGTGACATCCAGGCTGATACTGCTAGTAAGTTGGTAATGCGTGAGGAGACAGATGGAGAGAGCTGGGGGGGTGGAGAGAGATAGATTTGGGTGTCACCAGCATAGAGATGATATTTAAAGCCATGGGAGGCAATCAACTGACCCAGGGAGGTAGTGTAGATTGAGAAAAGTAGAGGTCCTAGAACAGAACCTTGTGGGACCCCAACGAAGAAAGGAAGAGGAAAGGAGGAAGTAGAGTTGTAAGTGACACTGAAGGAGCAGTGGGACAGGTAGGATGAGAACCAGTGAAGAGTACAATCATGGAGACCAAAGGAGTGGAATTTATTGAGGAGGAGGGGGTGGTCCACTGTGTCAAAGGTAGCAGAGATATCTAGGAGAAGTAGTACAGAATAGTGTCCACTGGTTTTAGCCATTAGTAGGTCATTTGAGAGTTTAAGGAGAGCAGTTTCTGTGGAGTGTTGAGGGCAAAATCTGGACTGAAGGGGATCAAGAAGTTTATTCATGGTTTGATGGTCGCTTAGTCGGTTGTAGACCAGTCTTTCAAGAAGTTTGGAGGAGAAGGCGAGTAAGGAGATGGGACGTAGGTTGTTATGATTTGTGGGGTCCAGTGAGGGCTTTTTAAGCTTGGGGGTGACTAGCGCATGTTTTAGAGAGTTTGGGAAGATGCCACCAGAGAGGGAGAGGTTGAAAATGTGAGTCAGAGAGTGTAGAATTGAGTCAGAGGGTGAGCGTAGCATTTGCGAGGGAGCAGGATCCAGGGGGCAGGTGGTTAGATGAGTGTTAGATAAAAGTTTAGCAACCTCATTAATAGTAGCAGGGTTGAATGAGGGAAGTAATGATTGTATCTGTGGACATGGGGTGTTGCATAGGGGAGTTTTTTGCGCATTGGAGATCTCCTCATGAATTGTATCAATCTTAGTTTTGAAGTGATTGGCGATCTCCTGGGCAGTGAGTGAGTTGGTGGGTGGAGGCAGTGGAGGACAGAGTAGAGTGTTGAAGAGTTGACGTGGACTGGATGAGAAGGTGTTAATGAGTGTGATAAAGTAGGTCTGTTTGGCAGTGTGAAGGCAGGAATAGTATTTTAGGAGGGCAGATTTATATTGTGTGAAGTCTTCCTGGAACTTAGTCTTATGCCACAGGTGCTCAAGAGCGCGACTACGTTTTCTGAGACTTCTCATGTCATCTGTTTGCCAGGGTTGTAGCACGCGGGGCCTAATTCTGCGTGTAGTGAGGGGGGCAAGCTTGTCTAGGGAGGAAGACAGTGAGTTGTTGTAGATGAAAGTGGCTAGGTTGGGGCAGGACAGGGGTGAGATTTTGTCATAGAGGTGATCAGTAGCAGAGTAGAGAAGAGAAGGGTTGAGGTGGCGAAGGTATTTGCGTGTAACTGATAGGAGGGAGAGGAGGTGGAAGACAAGCAGAGAGCAAAACTAATAAGGTGGTGATCAGAGAGTGGGAGAGGATAGTTGAAAAGGTTGCACGGAGTGCACAGATAGGAGAAGACAAGGTCAAAGGTGTTGCCTTTGGAGTGAGTAGGAGCCTGTATCCATTGCTTCATGTCAATCAATGAGGTTAGACTGAGAAGTTTAGAAGTAATAGTAGTGTTAGTGTTAACAGGGATGTTGAAGTCACCAAGAATAATTGTGGGGATTTCAGAAGAGAGAAAGTAGGGTAGCCAGGTAAAGGGAGCCAGTAGATGACAGCAATTCTTAGAGAAATGGGAGAGAATAGACAAATGCAATGTGCCTCAAAAGAGGAGAGTGTCAGAGAGGGAGGTGGGTGAAGTACCTGATAGGTGCTGCATGGGGCTAGAAGGATTCCCACTGCACCTCCCTTCCATCCACTTGGTCTGGGGGAGTGAGTCCAGAGAAGGCCCCCATGGGAGAGGGAAGCAGGAGAAGTAGTATCTGATTCATGAAGCCAGGTCTCAGTAATGGCAAGTAGGTTAAAGGAATTTGTGATAAAGAGGTCATGGAGGGCGGTGAGTTTGTTACAGACAGAATGTGGATTCCAAAGGGCACAGGAAAAGGGGGGGCTGGTTTTGGAAAGAAGAGGAATAGAGACCAAGTTCTGTGGGTTGCGGCTCCTGCCGGAGGGTGTAGGGGGATGGGAGCATTGGGCAAAGACAGATGATGGAGGCCCAGGGTTTGGGGATATGTCACCAGAGGTTAGGAGAAGCAGGAGGTGAGAGAGGTAATGTGGCAATGTGATTTATATGAAGGGGCATGTCTCAGAGTACTGGAGGTTTTATCAGTATATGGGTGTAGAATGAGCAAGAGTGCATATCACTTGTAGAAATAATCACCTAGAGATAGAAGCCTTAAGGATAGAAGCCCCTGCAATGTGCTCCCCCAGCAATGTGCTGATCCCTTAAGGATGCTCAAATTTATACTGTTATAAGGGTGGAGTGGATGATGTTGTTACACATGCCTGTGCATGAACCAGTGTCATTTGCATGATGACATCATTATGCACATATAATTATGTCATCGTGCATGTACAGTGCCTTGCAAAAGTATTCACCCCTTGGCATTTTTCGTGTTGTGTTGCCTCACAACCTGGAATTAACATAGATTGTTCGAGGATTTGCATCATTTAATTTACAGAGCACGCCTACAACTTTGAAGATGTTTTTTTTTTTTTTTAATGTGAAGCAAACAACAAATAGGACGAAATAACAGAAAAAGTCCATGTGCAAAACTATTCACCCCCTAAAGTCAATACTTTGTAGAGCCACCTTTTACGACTATCACAGCTTCAAGTCACTTTGGATAAGTCTCTATGATTTTGCCCCATCTTACCACTGGGATTTTTGCCCATTCCTCCTTGCAAAACTGCTCCAGCTCCTTCAAGTTGGATGGTTTGCACTTGTGAACAGCAAGCTTTAAGTCTGACCACAGATTTTCTATTGGATTGATGTCTGGGCTCTGACTAGGCCATTCCAACACATTTACACGTTTCCCCTTAAACCACTCAAGTGTTGCTTTAGCAGTGTGTTTGGGGTCATTGTCCTGCTGGAAGGTGAACCTCCATCCTAGCCTCAAATTACACACAGAGTGGTAGAGGTTTTGCTCAAGAATATCCCTGTATTTAGCACCATCCATCTTTCCCTCAACCCTGACGAGTTTCCCACTCCCGGCTGCTGAAAAACATCCCCACAGCATGATGCTGCCACTACCATGTTTCACATTGTTCCTTACTTGTTTGGAGAGTTCCTTGGACTTCATGGCAGTGTTTGGTTAGTGGTGCCTCTTGCTTAGCTGTTACAGCCTCTGGGGCCTTTCAAAAAGGTGTGTATATGTAATGACAGATCATGTGACACTTAGATTGCACACAGGTGGACATAATTTCACTAATTATGTGACTTATGAAGTTAACTGGTTGCACCAGAGCTTTTTATGGGCTTCATAAAAAATGGGGGTGAATACATACACACATGCCAATTATCCATTTTTTTTCTCTGAAAAATAGTTTTATGTATATATTTTTCTAATTTTACTTTACCAACTTAGACTATTGTGCTCTGATCACATATAATTCAGATTAAAATAACACTGAACTAAAGACTGTAATGTAACAAAATAGGTAAAAAGCCGGGGGGGTGAATACTATTGCTAGGCACTGAGGCACTGTATGTGCATTTCTCATAGACATCATTACCAAAGTTCTTGCTGAAAGGTCACTAAACACATTCCAACCTGCTGGGAGGGGGAAGATTGCAGCTAAAAATTAAGAAAAAACTTTATTTTTTGGTATTACACGAGTTCTATGGTAAATGATGTTTTAGTTTGATCAACAATATCAACGATAAAGATATACAGTATTCCATACTATAGCTTTGCACATAAAACATACACGATTATTGTATTCTTATTTTATTTTTTTTTTCATTTGGTTTATTTATTGAACTGAGCATTGGTTTATGTTTGTTTGCATTGTAAATAAGGAAGCTGTGCAAAAGAACATTGTCTATGTTACTGCACTGTCATAAACAAATAAGGGACTTGGGTAATCCAAATTAAATGTATTTGTCAACACCAGTGGCACTTTCAATATCAGCAACATAATATTTAATTTACAGTAACATACTCTAGAGTAGAAAATGATCTACAAAGTGAGTAGGTTGACAATATCAGAGACCTCTATTCTGCATTTGTCTTCTGCTCATTTATTGTGCATAATTTATGTAACTCTTCTAGTCTGTGAAGTTTATAATCCTCACCTAATTTACTTTCCAGTTAGAAATATTTAGCAAATACTCTAAGTTAATAACTCTTGAACTTTTAGTCTGCTATATATTTAAATGGGATACACATTGCTGAACTTGACCTTCACATGATCATTATGCAATTGCTTTGTTAAAAAGTCACAAAAGGGACAATTTAAATTACATTGCAGAAGTGTGCTAACAATTCCAAATATTAATATCTGGTTTAAGTGGATGAAAACTATAACCATATTGAATGAAGTGTATTATACATTTATCATAGTATTTAATAGAAAGGGTCAGTGACCCCAGTGACATAGTACATTTCTCAAAGGGTACAGCATGTACCAGTATAATAGTGTACAAATTCGTTTCTGGATCTCTGACTGCATCTTCATATCTGTAAACACTTCAGGGACCATTATAGATAATAGCAATAAGCAACACAAGAAGAGACAAAAATGTTAACAAATTTGGATCTCCTGTTTTTTTTCCTCCAGTCCACCATGTTCACCTGATTTTCAAACCTCGGTTTAAAAGGGTAGAGTAATCAGTAAAATCGAAGAAACAATCTTAGCCCCCATGCTCCTTTACGCACACCAGAGCAGTAATTTGAATTACCACAGTCTGCATTTTTTTTATTCTGTTTGGAGATGGTAAAATTGTATGAGATGCAGGAAGTATATGTTGCTTAGTTATGATATAGGATTTTAAATACCCCTCCAGTAATCACACACGTACACTTATGTAAAAAAACTAATATGTACAAACTTTTTATTTTAAACAATGAAATATTTAAAAACACATATAAAATTGTCATGGCTTGCATACCGATACCAGCAAAACATTATCCACTACAAACATGTATCACTGTTTGTCGAGATGAGGTACTAGGGTCAACGTGTTTTGCGAAAATTACCTCTCCTTCAGGACCTCTTAAATGTACATGATCACAAAAGTAGATTCTTTTTCCAGAAGATTTCAGTTTATATATTTTCCATGCACCTTGTAACTAGACCACACAGTATACAGAGATGTACTGGTGGGATATCCAGTGAGGCATAGTCTCACGGCCCATGGGAGATAGATCATCCCCAGAGTAGAGCTCTTTTTACAGAAAGACCACAGAGTTGTTTCTACATGGTGTGGTAGTATGTGGAGCAAGCAAGAAACGCATTGACCCATGTTCCTCATCTCAACAAACAGCCATATATGTTTGCAGTGGATAATGTTTTGCTGGTATCAGTATGCAAACCATGACAATTTGATATGTGTTTTTAAATATTTTATTGTTTAAAATAAAGAGTTTGTACATTTTTTTTTTACATAAGTGTACTTGTGTGATCACTGGAGGGGTATTAAAAAAATCCCACTACCTACCTTTTGTTGCAATATGTTTACTATAGGGATGATAACCTCCACGTTTTACGTATGGTATAGCACACCCCTGTGCTGGCACCAAAAAGATCAAAATGATGCATGCAATTCATCATGGAAGCAGAGGAGGCAACTATAAGCACTAGTTATATTGAGCAAACCCATATTCATATTACTGACTTTGTCATGTTTTTATTCCTCACTAGGGATGAGCTTCGAGTTCGAGTCGAACTCATGTTCGACTCGAACATTGGCTGTTCGCAAGTTCACCGAACAGCGAACAATTTGGGGTGTTCGCGGCAAATTCGAATGCCGCGGAACACCCTTTAAAAGTCTATGGGAGAAATCAAAAGTGCTAATTTTAAAGGCTAATATGCAAGTTATTGTCATAAAAAGTGTTTGGGGACCTGGGTCCTGCCCCAGGGGACATGGATCAATGCAAAAAAAAGTTTTAAAAACGGCCGTTTTTTCAGGAGCAGTGATTTTAATAATACTTAAAGTCAATCAATAAAAGTGTAATATCCCTTTAAATTTCGTACCTGGGGGGTGTCTATAGTGTGCCTGTAAAGGGGCGCATGTTTCCTGTGTTTAGAACAGTCTGACAGCAAAATGACATTTTGAAGGAAAAAACTCATTTAAAACTACCCGCGGCTATTGCATTGCCGACAATACACATAGAAGTTCATTGATAAAAACGGCATGGGAATTCCCCAAAGGGGAACCCCGAACCAAAATTAAAAAAAAAAAATGACGTGGGGGTCCCCCTAAATTCCATACCAGGCCCTTCAGGTCTGCTATGGATATTAAGGGGAACCCCGGCCAAAATTAAAAAAAAAAAAATGACGTGGGGTTCCCCCTAAATTCCATACCAGACCCTTCAGGTCTGGTATGGATTTTAAGGGGAACCCCGCGCCAAAATAAAAAAAAAAACGGCGTGGGGTCCCCCCAAAAATCCATACCAGACCCTTATCCGAGCACGCAACCTGGCAGGCCGCAGGAAAAGAGGGGGGGACGAGAGTGCGGCCCCCCCTCCCTCCTGAACCGTACCAGGCCACATGCCCTCAACATTGGGAGGGTGCTTTGGGGTAGCCCCCCAAAACACCTTGTCCCCATGTTGATGAGGACAAGGGCCTCATCCCCACAACCCTGGCCGATGGTTGTGGGGGTCTGCGGGCGGGGGGCTTATCGGAATCTGGAAGCCCCCTTTAACAAGGTGACCCCCAGATCCCGGCCCCCCCCTGTGTGAAATGGTAAGGGGGTGCATAAGTACCCCTACCATTTCACGAAAAAAGTGTCAAAAATGTTAAAAATGACAAGAGACAGTTTTTGACAATTCCTTTATTTAAATGCTTCTTCTTTCTTCTATCTTGCTTCATCTTCTGGTTCTTCTGGCTCTTCTGGTTCTTCTGGTTCTTCCTCCGGCGTTCTCGTCCAGCATCTCCTCCGCGGCGTCTTCTGTCTTCTTCTCCTCGGGCCGCTCCGCACCCATGGCATGGGGGGGGAGGCTCCCGCTCTTCTCTTCTTCTCTTCTTCTTTTCTTCTTTTCTTCTCTTCTTCTCTTCTTCTTCATTTTCTTCTCCGGCCGCTCCGCAATCCATGCTGGCATGGAGGGAGGCTCCCGCTGTGTGACGGCGCTCCTCGTCTGACAGTTCTTAAATAACGGGGGGGGCGGGGCCACCCGGTGACCCCGCCCCCCTCTGACGCACGGTGACTTGACGGGACTTCCCTGTGACGTCACGGGGAATGCCACAGGGAAGTCCCGTCAAGTCACCGTGCGTCAGAGGGGGGCAGGGTCACCGGGTGGCCCCGCCCCCCCCGTTATTTAAGAACTGTCAGACGAGGAGCGCCGTCACACAGCGGGAGCCTCCCTCCATGCCAGCATGGATTGCGGAGCGGCCCGGAGAAGAAAATGAAGAAGTAGAGAAGAAAAGAAGAAAAGAAGAAAAGAAGAAGAGAAGAAGAGAAGAGCGGGAGCCTCCCCCCCATGCCATGGGTGCGGAGTGGCCCGAGGAGAAGAAGACAGAAGACGCCGCGGAGGAGATGCTGGACGAGAACGCCGGAGGAAGAACCAGAAGAACCAGAAGAGCCAGAAGAACCAGAAGATGAAGCAAGATAGAAGAAAGAAGAAGCATTTAAATAAAGGAATTGTCAAAAACTGTCTCTTGTCATTTTTAACATTTTTGACACTTTTTTCGTGAAATGGTAGGGGTACTTATGTACCCCCTTACCATTTCACACAGGGGGGGGGCCGGGATCTGGGGGTCACCTTGTTAAAGGGGGCTTCCAGATTCCGATAAGCCCCCCGCCCGCAGACCCCCACAACCACCGGCCAGGGTTGTGGGGATGAGGCCCTTGTCCTCATCAACATGGGGACAAGGTGTTTTGGGGGGCTACCCCAAAGCACCCTCCCAATGTTGAGGGCATGTGGCCTGGTACGGTTCAGGAGGGAGGGGGGGCCGCACTCTTGTCCCCCCCTCTTTTCCTGCGGCCTGCCAGGTTGCGTGCTCGGATAAGGGTCTGGTATGGATTTTTGGGGGGACCCCACGCCGTTTTTTTTTTTTTTTTTGGCGCGGGGTTCCCCTTAAAATCCATACCAGACCTGAAGGGTCTGGTATGGAATTTAGGGGGAACCCCACGTCATTTTTTTTTTTAAATTTTGGCCGGGGTTCCCCTTAATATCCATACCAGACCTGAAGGGCCTGGTATGGAATTTAGGGGGACCCCCACGTCATTTTTTTTTTTTAATTTTGGTTCGGGGTTCCCCTTTGGGGAATTCCCATGCCGTTTTTATCAATGAACTTCTATGTGTATTGTCGGCAATGCAATAGCCGCGGGTAGTTTTAAATGAGTTTTTTCCTTCAAAATGTCATTTTGCTGTCAGACTGTTCTAAACACAGGAAACATGCGCCCCTTTACAGGCACACTATAGACACCCCCCAGGTACGAAATTTAAAGGGATATTACACTTTTATTGTTTGACTTTAAGCATTATTAAAATCACTGCTCCTGAAAAAACGGCCGTTTTTAAAACTTTTTTTGCATTGATCCATGTCCCCTGGGGCAGGACCCAGGTCCCCAAACACTTTTTATGACAATAACTTGCATATAAGCCTTGAAAATTAGCACTTTTGATTATTCATGTTCGTGTCCCATAGACTTTAACGGTGTTCGCATGTTCGAACGAACTTTTTTCCTGTTCGCATGTTCTGGTGCGAACCGAACAGGGGGGTGTTCGGCTCATCCCTATTCCTCACTATGTCTCTATTAGAGATGTGATGAGTGAGTAGCCAAGGTAAAAGTTTACACAATAACCTTTTCTGTTTTCCTGCCTTAAGCTGGCCATACACTATTTGTTTTTTTCATTCAGCCTGTGGCTGGATGAATCCCTCTGCTTGGTTATTGTATTGTAATACTTAACAACTGCTGCATCTTATTTAATATGGCCACTGTTCAGTAGGAGGACTTCAGTGAAGACTCGCAGTCCGCCATGGAAGGCTCAGGTAGGAGCAGAACGCGCTCCAATAAACCTCTCACATACGCAGATATGTCTGGCTTTGCTGCAGACATAAAAGCGACATTCTCTGCAGCTATTACAGACTTAAAATTGAATATATTAGTGCTCTCAAACAAAATGGAAGCAGTGGAAGAACAGGGGAAACAAAGAGACAAAGCACTGCTCAGACTAGACAGGATAGCTGACAGACATGTTTCAAACTTTATTGAAATGAATCGCCATCTTGAGGATCTTGATAACCGCGGTCGCAGAAACAATATCAGGGTGAGGGGGATCCCTGAAACTGTGGATAACGATCAGATAATGCCCGCTCTCAGGAGAGTGTTTAACAGTCTGCTAGAAAGACAAGAGGACTCTGAAATAGAATTTGTCAGGGCACACAGAGCGCTTAGAGCCAGAGGTCCAGATACCACTCCCCCAAGAGACATAATTTGCTTCTTGCAAAGTTTTCCTCTCAAGGAAGATATTATGAGGAGAGCAAGAAGAAATGATCACATCATTTTCAACGGCGCACACATTATGCTATATCAAGATCTCTCACAGATCACATTAAAGAACAGAAGGGCACTTCGCGCCCTCCTGGAAAAACTTAGAGAGAAAGATATCAGATACACGTGGTGCTTTCCGTTCGCCTTAGTAGTGACAGTCGCAGGAAAACAGCTGGTGCTTCCTACACCAGAGGAACTACCGGACTTCTGTGCAGCATTGGATATGGATGTAATGGACTTGCCGGAATGGTATCAGGAGTTTGCCCTACCTCCCCACACTAAAAACCCACATGGCTCTCCATTCTCTACCCCTGGCAAACAGCAACAGAGCAAAAGAATGAAACAAGGACGTGGTGGAGGAACACTGCGGGGAACTCCAGTCTCACGTCCAACATCCTCAAGATCCAGCGTATATGATTGATTACGTGAACAATAAGTTCATTATACTGCGACCCTTCCCTATGGGCTCACAGGCTGTGGATTAAGCTTAAAGTTGACTACCTTCAACACCTTTTTCTGATCTAGCCAGGTTTTAATACGCGTTGAATAGTTGTTGCTATATTTTTGCAGGAGGCACGAGAACATTCTGCTAAGTTGACTTTGTTTACTTTATGTTGATTTCTTACCCATTAGGCTGGATGGGGCCGGGCTGACTACTCAGCAACCCCATTTCAGAGATGTTTGGGAAGTTAAGAGCTGCTGGGAGCAAAACATCAGCCGGTATATACTACACAGGATACCAATAACTCCTAGACCCTGAAACAATGAACATGAAGCTCACACGTTCTCTACTAGTCTATGGAACTGATCTTTCTGTGAGGCCACATACGCCCTCTTAGATCAACATCAGTAAAAAGGACAAACCCACATCGGTTGAGAGCTGTGGGAGAGGGTACTTAGACAGAGTTGGCATCTCTCCAGAACCAAGTTAAAAGTTGCCTTATAGAAGCTGTGTCTTTGTCGTTATCCGTTATAGTTATAATAACAAATAACTAACCTTTTTTATAGGTTGTTTATAGTCCCGGTCGCGGACTTAACACGTCACCCCAAAGTGTGTCTGATCTGGGACCTCCCGACTCAGACATACTACTTAAATACCCTAGTTCGGTTTGTGCACTGACTAGGGTGTGATACAATTAATCTACGTACAATAGAATTGAACCCTATTGTTGAATACCTTGTTGTATTAACATTTCTCTTCTTCCCTCCTCCTCCTTTTTTATCTCTTTCTATCCCCCCCACTCCTCATACCCTTTATATTTTTGTAAAGAACTGTATTGGAGACTGGTCGTCTGTAACCTCACCAGAGCTGGTTGTAAGATTCATCTGCTGACACCAACTACTCAATCCTACAGATGGCTTACTCATTGCTGGGTAAATCCCCAAAGGTGACCTCCCACAACAACAGAGGACTGAATATACCAGAAAAAAGGACTTTGCTCCTCAGAGAACTAAGGAGGGGTAAGCCACACTTGGTCCTCCTACAGGAGACCCACTTTAAGACAGGACACATTCCAAAAATTATGAACACCCACTTTCCTACTGCATATCATGCTACTAATGACCAGACCAAGACCAAAGGGGTAAGGACCCTTGTGAGTAAGGAGGCACCTTTCACTCTCAGTGATAGCCTTAGTGACCCGGAGGGAAGGTACGTCTTTATTAAAGGTACATACCATGACAGACCGATTACGATTGCAAACGTTTACTTCCCTAACACAGCACAAGTGGCCTTTTGCCAAAAGATAGTTCGGGTACTAATGGGCTTTGCAACAGGAATACTTATACTGGGAGGAGACTTCAATATAACACTGAACCCAGCGGTTGATTTCTCTTCGGGGAAATCCTGCATCAAATATAACGCACTAAAAAAAATCAAAACACTCCTCAGCTCCCTACAACTAATAGACACCTGGAGATAGCTTCACCCAGACTCCAGAGACTTCACGTTTCACTCAATACCACATAACAGATACTCGCATATAGACTTTCTATTTGTCACACAAAGAGACCTACAAAATGTAACCAAAGCTCAAATAGGCATCCAATCAATATCTGATCACACTCCAATCTCCCTGACAATAGATCTGGGTCCTTTAACCTCAAGATCGACTGGTTGGAGACTTAACTCCTCACTGTTAACTGACCCGGAAATAACACCCAAATTGACAAAAGCACTATCGGATTACTTTAGTGTTAATGTTACCCCAGACGTAGACCCCATGACTATTTGGCAGGCACATAAATGCTATATGAGAGGTGAGCTGATCAAACTAGGTTCTCAAAAGAAGAAAGGGCAAGAGCAGGAAATTGCAAATTTAATAAACAACATTAGAACACTAGAAAATAGCCACAAACAATCTTTATCGTTTCAGTTGGCTACAGCACTACTTGAAAAAAGAAAGGCTCTTCAACAATTAATGGAACATAAAATCAAAAGACTATTATATTTCAAACGAGCAATTTATTATGACTCAGGAGATAAAACCGGTAGATTGCTAGCGAGGGCCCTGAGGGAAGCAAATGTAAAAAAACACATAGCAGGGATCAGGTCACAGAGGGGGAAACTAGATGTTACCACCAAAGACATAGGCTCACATTTCCACCAATTTTACTCAACCATATATAATCTGCCTCCACAACACAAACCCCAATTCATACAGGCTGACAGAGAATCAGCCATACAGGACTACCTACGCAATAGTGGGCTCCCCAAATTAGAGGATACTGAAACCTCCCTTTTGGAAGGAGAAATAATGGAAGCAGAAATAAAATCAGTCATTAAAGAACTTAAATCAGGGAAAAGCCGAGGACCGGACGGCTTTACGTCAGTTTACTACAAATCATTCAGCACTAGCCTAATGCCACCACTGACTAGAGTTTGAACGCCCTGTCCTCGCCCAACCACGCAACATCTGATTTTTTGTCAGCCCATATCACAGTTGTGCCTAAACCAGGAAAGGACCCAGCTGAATGCCCTAGCTATAGACCTATCTCATTGCTGAACTTAGATTTGAAAATCCTAGCAAAAGTAATAGATATTAGATAGATTGTTGCGAATAGATTGAGACCCCTATTACACTCTTTGATAGGTCGGGAACAGGTGGGTTTCATGCCTGGCAGAGAGGCAAGAGATAATGTGCTCAAGGCCCTTCTGTTAACACATGCAGCCCACGGGGGTGACTGCGAAGGCCTTCTCCTGTCCACGGACGCGGAGAAGGCCTTTGATAGAGTCTCATGGGACTATATGCTAGAGACTTGTAGGTTCATTGGGCTGGGGACACATATGATGAGCTGGATCTCCAGTTTATATGACAAACCCTCGGCCCAATTGAAGATCAACGGCACATTGTCAGATAGGGTCTTGATCACGAATGACACTAGACAAGGGTGCTCACTGTCACCACTGCTATTTATTCTTTCATTAGAGCCTTTCATTAAGACAGTTAATCGAGACAGCTGAGTAACAGGGTTTAAAGTGCCAGGCAGGGAATATAAGATCGCAGCCTATGCTGACGACCTTTTGTTTTTTCTGACCAACCCCCACACTACAATACCCAATCTAATGAAACAGTTCACACATTTCGGTTTTATAGCAAATCTTAAGATCAATTTCACGAAATCTGAGGCTATGAACATCTCTTTCACAACAGAAAACCTGACCAAAGCTAAACAAAATTGTCCCTTTAGATTGGAGTCCAACGCTCTTAAATACCTTGGGATTTGGCTAACCCCGAGTTTGACGTATATATATGAGCGCACATTTCCCCACCCTTTTACAAAAAATTAAAACAGACCTACAAAAATGGCACTCTAAATATTTGTCCTGGTTTGGGAGATCAGCGGCCTTGAAAATGGTCATACTCCCTAGATTGCTGTACCTTCTCAGAACACTACCGATTAAGATACCACGGAAATTTTTTAAGGCATTGCAATCTACCCTGATTCAGTTCATCTGGAGGCTTAAGAAACCCAGAATTAGCTTTTCTCTTCTCAATAGGCCAAAAAACCTAAGTGGGATGGGACTACCAAATTTTTACAACTACTATCTTGCATCCCATCTCACGAGAGTGATTGATTGGCACTGTCATGAGGAAACTAAAGATTGGGTTATACTGGAGAACTCATTATATCAAACTCCATTGAAATTCGCTCCATGGATACCGCTCAAAGCTCATCACTCTCTCGTTAAAAAACATCCTCTAACAGGCACGACATTAAACTTGTTTCATAATATAGCTAAAAACACAGACCTGTCCTCAAGTATTAGCCCGCTCACCCCCCGACCGATAACCAAGACTTCCCTCCGGGCCTCAGGAATACCTGCTTACAGGCACTAGACTTCACACAACCTCTTATTGCAAAGACCTGTTTTCACAAAGGCCAAATTAACGACTTTACCACACTAAGGGTTGACATTGGACTTCCAAGACTACCTCTGTGGACATACTTCCAGATCCGCAGCTTCTTAAACGGAAAAAATAGAAAACCCCTACTTTCAAGGGAGCTGACTGAATTAGAAGAAATCTGCTCTAATGGGACGCAATGCAACAGAGCAACATCTGTCGGGTACACATGGCTACAAAAGACGAAAGTGGCTAGAGATTACAGATTCCACACGGCTTGGTCCTCCGCTCTACAAACAGACATAACTGACAGGCAGTGGGAGACAGCGTGCGTTCTTTCTCATAGCTGCTCGATCAGCATCAAAACTCAGGAGTTGTCCTACAAACTCCTGACACATTGGTATGCTACCCCTGACAAGCTGAAGAAATGGTTCCCACAGACTTCAGATACTTGCTGGAGATGTGGAGAAGAGACAGGCACCCTCCTACATGTATGGTGGGAGTGCTCCAAAATTACAAACTATTGGAATGAAGTCAGGAAAACTGTAAGGCTAATCACGGAGACCAGGATTACACTTAATGCTGCTTGTTGTCTGCTACATATCACTAACTTCCCCATTAGGCGCTACAAAAAGTCCTTAACAAAGCATTTACTTAACGCAGCTAAGGCGCTAATACCACTATACTGGAAAAACACACACCCACCACCTATTCAAGAATGGCTAAAAAAGGCTGCTGAAACCTGTTACATGGAAGATACCCTGGCACAATCCCAGGACAAAGCGGAAAAATATCAAAGAACTTGGTCTCCATGGTTCACCTTTAAGGCCTCAGAGGTCTATGATAAAATAATGAATCACTAGCATTCTGCGATATGGACTAGAGATACCTGATGAATGCAATATTCATGACATTCAAGAAACAAAACAAAATATAATTGCTTTACCAAACATATGCATTCCCCTCCCTCCCCCTTTCTTTTTTCTTTATCTTACTTCCTCTTCTTTTCTCTGTTACAAATATGTATAAGCTCTCAAAATCAAAGCTAACTAACGAAGTAAACAATATCTCACATATCTAAGATCTATAAGTGATCTAAGTTTAACAAATAAATAAAACACCATATTGGCAATTGATAAATAAATCTGTAACTATTAAAGCTTAAGTTCATTAGTCAGGTAAAGATGTTATCATATTTACAAGATCGCAAGATGGGAATTGTATACTGCTATGTATTGTACACACTGCTTTGATTTGTACTGTTTAAAACTCTTTACAATGAACTTCATTGATGTTAAAAAAAAAAAAGCCTTTAAAGAAAATTTGAGCTTAGTCTGGTGATCAAGACCATTTGTGCTTGGGGTGTCCTAATTTATTCTTTATCCCCTCATTCCTTCCCATGTTATACTATTTTAAAATAAATCAGTTTAAAGTTAGGCATGCAGGCTTTACAAAGAACCATCCTGAGATTAATGGAACAGGGGCCTTACCTACATGTAATTGCCGTGGGATCATTAAAAATATGGCCTGTTATTCAGCTGTTTTAAAGAAACCTACATTACTAATGGCGTATTTCACAGTGTTTTTATTTGCCATCTTTCATCAATTTTTCTGTGCAGTTCCACCCTAATAAACTAATTTGCTTTCAGTAACTTTGACATAGCTTGAACTCAAACGATAAATTACTCAATTTACATATAATTAAATTGACAGGTAAAGCTAAGAGCATGCAGTTTCTCAATATATCACAAATAATTAAAATCAAATAAGGCATCTGTAAGCTGTTAAGCACCTACATATTTATTATAGATTTACACTTTACATGCAATAAATAACATATAATTTGTGCCAACTAGCTGATGCATAATATACATTTTTGTATTAGGAGTTTTCTATATTAACCATTGCATAGCACTCTTTTTTTCT
Organism: Aquarana catesbeiana; assembly: GCF_042186555.1. Classification (NCBI taxonomy): domain Eukaryota; kingdom Metazoa; phylum Chordata; class Amphibia; order Anura; family Ranidae; genus Aquarana; species Aquarana catesbeiana. The sequence goes on along the minus strand of NC_133327.1, from coordinate 315,102,530 downwards.
CTTTACAAATATATTTCCTATTACGATAGGAAATATAACGTACGAAAGATAGAAAATCTCCCAGGCAACGTAAAACGTCTTTATACTCTGAAGGTGCAATTGCTTGCCATCCTTTTTATTAAAGGATGTCTAAACCCAATAACAAAAAATGTAATCTGTTGTAGATAACAAGTCCTTAGATATGGTGACTGCCTTCATTTTCTTTTTTCTTTTTCTACAAATACAGAAAACACATGATTTTGCCATAATGCTGGTAACTTCCTGTGGACTGAACTGAATTCTCAAACAATGTTATCAATTTTTAAGCTATCAAATGTCAACTACAAATCAGTACCCCCCTATGTAAAGGAGTTGCTGCTTCTCAAAGGATAAAAAGTGTGCTGTTACCCTAGGACAGGAAGTGTGTTATTGGTAGAACCACCAGTCAGAGATAAAGGTTTTACTACACAATCACAAATATATTTTACAGCTAGACAGAGACTATTACTACTACCGGAAGGCATGCACAAATAAAGCAAACTTAGATGAAGTTACAAATAACTTGGACTCTATGGACTCTAATGCACTCTACAGTTAGGCAATTCATAGGAATTTGCTTCTTCGGGGGAAACAAAACCCAAGAAAATGTACTGGATTCATATGAGGAGGGCTAGCGTATTAACTTGGCAAATTTAAAAAGCAGTAAATGTGAAATTCAAATATTCAATTCTGATCTGGTAATCACTGTTTTTAAAACACATTACCAAGAAAGATTAATCAGTGAATGTCACATTCACTGCTTTTTAAATAAGCCCCCCACAAGTGACATATAAGTTGTGTAAGATTTCCAGTATTTTAGCTCTCACTATAAAATATAATACTACTAAACTGCACTATATGACTTCAAAAAATACACAAAAAAGGAATGTGAAAATGATTTTAGACAGATGGCATTTAAGTTGTGTAAGATTTCCAGTATTTTAGCTCTCACTGTAAAATATAATACTGCTAAACTGCACTATATGACTTCAAAAAATGCACAAAAAAGGAATGTGAAAATGATTTTAGACAGGAAAATATTAAATATTTCAAATGCATATTTCATATGCTTAAAATTAATTTGCACACAAAACTGAGTGACACCTGATAAGTTATTTTATCAGCTCAGTATGTTAAAATGTGCCTGTGGAATACCATCGCAGGTATTAGGATTCACTGATTCAGTGTTAGTTACAAATAGAGATGGGTCGAACACCCCCCTGTTCGGTTCGCACCAGAACTCCTGAACAGAGAAAAAAGTTCTGACCTGAGAGGCGAACCCTATTAAAGTCTATGGGACCCGGACTTGAAAAATCAAAAGTCCCCATTTTGAAGGCTTATATGCAAGTAATTGGCCAAAGGGTATGGGGGTCCTGGGGGACATGTATCAATGCAAACATTTTTTTTATAAAAGATTGTTTTTACAGGAGCAATAATACATTTATTTAAACAAACTAGCAACTTAAGTTAAAAAAGCGCTGTTCAGCTTGACAAACAATAGAACTTCCGGTTTTGGCCACGACCCGGGTGACGTAACTTCCTTTACTGCATCATCACTTTGGAATTGTTGCACTTTATTGTATATGATATTTATTCACTGCATTTGTCACTTTGGAATTTGCACTGCACTGTATATGCAGAACACGTTACTTGTGTATAGTTGCACATTCATTATCTATTGTTTATTTGAAGATATATCGCATCACATTTTGAGTAAGCGCCACTTTATTCATTTTATTATTTACACTATGTGGGAACAACATTTATGTTAGCAGCTACTTAGTTTGGTGTCTGTTTACGAAGCAGTGAAATCTATTCACTGCTTCATTCTCCGGCATTCACAGTGAAGATCTTTTTCCTCTGCGTGCCAGTTTATGAAGCTTTGTAGATCGCTTCACCTTCTGAGGAGTGAAGAGATCTACAAACGCTTCCAACAGTGGAGAACGGCCCCTGATACTGGAATCTCGTGAGACTTTACGAGATTACAGCACCAGAAATTCACCGAAACACAGAGATGTCAGTTTATTAAGCAGTGATAAATTATCACCGCTCAATACACGGACAGACGGCGTGGATTAATGTTAATAAAATAATGAGTCCCCCTACATTATATACATATGTATACACACACACACACACACACATTATATATACATGTATATACACACACATTATATATATATATACATATACACATTATATGTATATATGTATATACATAAATATGACAGGGGGACATGCTTACAGTGTTGGGGGGTCTGAACGAGGCATAAGAAAGTTAAAAATCTTCCTCCTTCCCCCTCAGATCCCCCCAGATTTCCTCTTCACTCCCCGATTCACCACCTCTGAGCTGGTGAACTTGGGAGTGTGAATTCTGACTCAGATCGCCAGTGAAGCGGTGAGATCACCGCTTCATAAACTGGCCGTTACTGTGTCATTCAATGAGGATTCTCCATGTGTAGAGATAATCGGCGGGAGAACAAGTTCAAACATGCTCTCTGCTGATTATCACTGTTTCATAAACTGTTTATGGACTGTGATCAGCGGCGATCCTTGGGATCACCGCTGATCACTGCTTCATAAATGGACACCTTTATTATTTATTTTTTTGTTTGCGCATTAGTATTTGCACTGTATTGGGATTTTTTTTATTCCTGGATCATTTTAGTACATGTACACCAATACAGTGCACACAGGCAAAGCAGATCAGGTGTTATCACAATGGATAGGTGAGAGGCCAGCCTCCAGACTTTCAGCATAATTTGCTTATTTACACTTTTGCATACCTTCAATATTTACTGTTTCACAAAAAGACATAATTTAAAATTTTAAAATATTTGTTATCTATTAACCATTTGACCTCCGCAAGGTTTTACTTTACCCTTTATGACCAGGGCATTTTTTGCTATTCAGCACTGTGCAACTTTAGCTGAAAATTGTTCAGTCATCCAACACTGTATGCAAATTAGATTTATATCATTTTTTTCACACAAATAGAGCTTTCTTTTGGTTGTATTTATTCACCACTGGGTTGTCAAAAAAAAAAATTCTTCTTAGATTCTATTACTAAATTTTGCTAACTAATAACCTTTCTCCATAAATGTAGGCCAAAATATAGTCTGCTACAGCTATTTTGTAAAAAATAACCAAATTCAGTGTATACTGTATTATTCAGTATGTGTGAACATTATAGAGTCTACAAACAATGGTATATACAGTATACTTAAAAATTGATCAATCCTGGTGTACTGATGGCCTGTCTCATTTCTTGAGGCCCTAAAATGCCAGGACAGTACAAATACCCCCAGAAGACCCCTTTTTTGGAAAGTAGACAATCCATTCTATCATGTATTTTTTACATCCTGTCATCAGAATAGTTCAGTGTCACCATAGTGACACTGCATTATGGGGGGGGGGGGGGGTCAGGGATTTGTTTTCTTTTAAACTATTATTATTTAAACTATTATTGCTTATAATGACTGTTCTGTTTACATTGTAATCCTGTGATCGCTATGACCAATCACCAAGATCACCGTGATCCTCTGTGATCCTCTGTGTCCACCAGACACAACCGCCAAGGGTTCATGCCACTGTATCCCCCAGGAGTGCGCCAGTGCACATGTGCTCAATGACATACCAGTACATTGCTCAGCCTGCAGTGCTGCCTGCTAGCAGTAAATCTACTGTTAGCAGGTGGCAAGGAGTTAACTCGATATAATTTAATATTTTAGATTTAGTAGGAATTTTGGAAGTTACAAAAAGTAATAACATTTTTTATGTATTTTTATACAAAATATTGTTTTGATAAACATTGGCACAACTATTGCACTGAACAAAATCGATAGCACCATCTTTTTTTCTTTGTGTCCTGTTTTTTCAGAAAATGGTTTACGCGGTATTTTGATAATTTTCCAAGCTGTAATTAAAAAATAGTGAAACGTAATCAAATTGTGAAAAATTACAAATAATTATCTGATCACCTGAGGTCAAAAATGATAAGCAGGGCCTGGCAGTGAAAGGTTTAACCCTTTTACTGCCACCACCACTGTATGCCATAGGTCAGTGGTGGCAGGGGGTTTTACACACACTCCCGACTACTGCAGCTTCCAGGAGTGTGTGTAAATGTGAAAACCTGACTGTCAAATGGAAGCTATCCAGTGGCTCTACAATCACCAGAGCTCTTCCACTCACCCTTGTAACTCGTCATGTTTCCTGGCCACTGCACTCTCATTGGTGGAACCGGGACTGTCATGGCATGTGATGCTGGGTAGAGGGGAAGGAGATCATTTGTTCTCAACATTTGTTTGTAGGACGTAGAGCAGAGGGAATTGCGTAGAAAGGAAAGAGCAGGCAAAAAAGAAAAAAAAAAAAAGAAAGAGGAGGAAAAGGGAAAGAAAAAGGAAAATAGACGGAAAAGGAAGATGAAAAAGGAGGGGAAAGGAAAGGGGAGAAGAAGGAGCAAGATAGCGAGTGGACCCAAGGGGTGATAACTACACAACAAAGAATAGGTTGGGGGAGAAGCCAGCGGTAAATGAGAGAGTGGCAATAAAATAAAGCAACCCTAAAGTGACGATTGACAGGTAGATGTGAGGGTGGGAGGGGGGAAGGCTTGGGGTGGGTAAGGGATAAGATATGATATTGAGAATACAATAGAGACTTTGTATAATTTTATAGAAATTGTATTATTATATATTATGTATAACTGCTTTGTGAAGTGTATGTATTAAATTAAAATAAAAAAAATTTTCTGATAAAAAAAAAAAAAAATTTATTTGTTGATCTTCCCATCATGCTCATGACCCAGAAGTAAAAGTACTTTCTGAGTCCTGGTGTCACTTTCACCAACCAGTTTGGCCAGATAAAAAGCTAATGGAGCACAACCCATGATCCATTTGCTTCAATGGAGGGCAGGTGAGACATCAAAGGTTTTAGTAAAATTTAAATCTACACCCAAGCACTTAACTCAAAAAAAGTTGACCCCCCCATCCCCCACATACATGCATGTATGAACACACGCTGGACTGTGCAAAATAGTATTAGACCAATTACTCATGGTTAACTTTAAACCAAGGACTAGGGATGGGCTATCTGTTTGAGTCGAGCATGAGTTAGACTCGAACATTGGCTGTTCACCCATTCGCCGAACAGCGAACAATTTCAGGTGTTTGCGGCTAATTCGAAAAGCCACGGAACACTCTTTAAAAGTCTATGGGAGAAATCTAAAGTGCTAATTTTAAAGGTTAATATGCAAGTTATTGTCATAAAAAGTGTTTGGGGACCTGGGTCCTGCCCCTGGGGATATGTATCAATGCAAAAAAAAGTTTTAAAAATGGCCGGTTTTTCAGGAGCAGCGCTTTTAATAATGCTCAGGTTATTCAGACTCAGGTCTGGTATGAGTTTTTGGAGGGAACCCCATGCCATTTTTTAAAAAATTTTGGCGCAGAGTTCCCCTTACCTGAAGGGCCTGGTAATGGAATTTTGGGGGACCCCCACGCTTTTTTTTTTTTCAATGACTTTCAATGACTTTTATGTGTATTGTCAGGACCGACAATTCATTAATAGCCGCCACTAGGGCTAGTACTTTTAAATGGCTTTTTTTCTTTTAGAAATGTCATTTTGCTCTCAGACTGTTATAAACATGGGAGACATGCGCTAATTTACAGGCATACTATAGACACCCCCCTGGTACGAAATTTAAAGGAATATTTCACTTTTATTGTTTCACTTTAAGCATTATTAAAATCACTGCTCCCGAAAAAATGGCCGTTTTTGAAACTTTTTTTTGCATTGATCCATGTCCCCTGGGGCAGGACCCGGATCCCCAAAAACTTTTTATGACAATAACTTGCATATTAACCTTTAAAATTAACATGTTTGATTTTTCATGTTCATGTCCCATAGACTTTAACGGTGTTCGCGTGTTTAAACAAATTTTTTGCCCGTTTGCATGTTCTGGATGCGAACCGAACAGGGGGGTGTTCGGCCCATCCCTACCATGGACCTGTAAGGGTTTTTAAAGATTTCCCTGTAGACAATATAAGGTACTAAAGTTTGTCACTGTTTCATGGGTGTACTCAATTTTAAGCCTTGTCTGTTTACTCAGTGCAACCTCATCTTTTTTTTTTTTTAATATTCAATATTTCTTTATTAAAGATTTCATAAAAAATTAACATGGTGTACATTTGTTACAACAGGTTAGATGTTCCGACTGGATCAAAGTATACGATTGTTCAGGTCCAGTAGCAAATAACTGATCTTGTAAAAAAAAAAACATAACAAAAGTAGGGATGAGCTTCGAGTTCGAGTCGAACTCATATTCGACTCGAACATTGGCTGTTCGCAAGTTCGCCGAACAGCAAACAATTTGGGGTGTTTGCGGCAAATTCGAACACCCTTTAAAAGTCTATGGGAGGAATCAAAAGTGCTAATTTTAAAGGCTTATATTCATGGTATTGTCCTAAAAAGTGTTTGGGGACCTGGGTCCTGCCCCAGGGGACATGGATCAATGCAAAAAAAAGTTTTAAAAACGGATGATTTTTCGGAAGCAGTGATTTTAATAATGCTTAAAGTGAAACAATAAAAGTGTAATATCCCTTTAAATTTCATACCTGGGGGGGTGTCTATAGTATGCCTGTATGCATGTGTCCCGTGTTTAGAACAGTCTGACAGCAAAATGACATTTCAAAGGAAAAAAAGTCATTTAAAACTACTCGCGGCTATTAATGTATTGCCGGTCCGACAATACACATAGAAGTTCATTCATAAAAACAGCATGGAAATTCCCCACAGGGGAACCCCGAACCAAAATAAAAAGAAAAAAAATAACGTGGGGGTCCCCCTAAATTCCATACCAGGCCCTTCAGGTCTGGTATGCATATTAATGGGAACCCCAGCCAAAATTAAAAAAAAAAAATGATGTGGGTCCCCCTCAAAATCTATACCAGACCCTTCAGGTCTGGTATGGATTTTAAGGGGAACCCCACGCCAAAATAAAAAAAAAAACGGCGTGGGGTCCCCTCCTCTCCTGAACTGTACCAGGCCACATGCCCTCAACATTGGGAGGGTGCTTTGGGGTAGCCCCCAAAACACCTTGTCCCCATGTTGATGAGGACAAGGGCCTCATCCCCACAACCCTGGCCGGTGGTTGTGGGGGTCTGCGGGCAGGGGGCTTATCGGAATCTGGAAGCCCCCTTTAACAAGGGGACCTGCAGATCCCAGCCCTCCCCCCTGTGTGAAATGGTAAGGGGGTACAAAAGTACCCCTACCATTTCACTAAAAAACTGTCAAAAATGTTAAAAATGACAAGAGACAGTTTTTGACAATTCCTTTATTTAAATGCTTCTTCTTTCTTCTTTCCTCTATCTTCTATCTTCCTTCGGTTTCTTCCTCCATCTTCTTCTTCTTATGGCTCTTCTGGTTCTCTCTCCGGTGTTCTCGTCTGACATCTTCCTCCGTGGCGTCGGCGTCCTCTTCCCTTCTTCTCCTCGGGCCGCTCCGCATCCATGATGGCATGGAGGGAGGCTCCCGCTCTTCTCTTCATCTTCTTCTCTTCATCTTCTTCTCTTCATCTTCTTTTTCGGGCCACTCCGCATCCATGATGGCATGGAGGGAGGCTCCCGGTGTGTGACGCTTCTCCTCTTCTGATGGTTCTTAAATAACGGGGGGCGGGGCCACCCGGTGACCCCGCCCCCCTCTAACGCACGGTGACTTGACGGGACTTCCCTATGGCATTCCCCGTGGCCCCGCCCCCGTTATTTAAGAACCGTCAGAAGAGGAGAAGCGCCACACAGCGGGAGCCTTCCTCCATGCCATCATGGTTGCGCAGCGGCACGAAAAGAAGATGAAGAGAAGATGAAGAGAAGAAGATGAAGAGAAGAGCGGGAGCCTCCCTCCATGCCATCATGGATGCAGAGCAGCCCGAGGAGAAGAAGGGAAGAAGATGCCGACGCCACGGAGGAAGATGGCGGAAGAGAACACCGGAGGAAGAACCAGAAGAACCAGAAGAAGATGCAGGAAGAAACCGAAGGAAGATAGAAGATAAAAGAAAGAAGAAGCATTTAAATAAAGGAATTGTCAAAAACGGTCTCTTGTCATTTTTAACATTTTTGACAGTTTTTTTGTGAAATGGTAGGGGTACAATACCCCTTTACCATTTCACACAGGAGGCCGGGATCTGGGGGTCCCCTTGTTAAAGGGGGTTTCCAGATTCCGATAAGCCCCCCAGCCTGCAGACCCTCACAACCACCAGCCAGGGTTGTGGGGATGAGGCCCATGTCCTCATCAACATGGGGACAAGGTGTTTTGGGGGGCTACCCCAAAGCACCCTCCCAATGCTGGGGGCATGTGGCCTGGTACGGTTCAGGGGGGGCTGCTCTCTCATCCCCCCTCTTTTCCTGTGGCCTGCCAGGTTGCGTGCTCGGATAAGGGTTTGGTATGGATTTTTAGGGGGACCCCATGTTGTTTTTTTTTTAATTTTGGCGCGGGGTTCCCCTTAAAATCCATACCAGACCTGAAGGGTCTGGTATAGATTTTGGGGGGACCCCACGCCATTTTTAAAAAAAATTTTGGCTGGGGTTCCCCTTAATATCCATACCATACCTGAAGGGCCTGGTATGGTATTTAGGGGACCCCCACGTCATTTTTTTTTAAAATTTTGGCCGGGGGTTCCCCTTAATATCCATACCAGACCAGAAGGGCCTGGTATGGAATTTAGGGGGACCCCCCACATCATTTTTTTTTTTAAATTTTGGTTGGGGGTTCCCCTGTGGGGAATTCCCATGCCGTTTTTATCAATGAACTTCTATGTGTATTGTCGGACTGGCAATGCATTAATAGCCGCGAGTAGTTTTAAATTACTTTTTTTCCTTTGAAATGTCATTTTGCTGTCAGACTGTTCTAAACACGGGAAACATGCGCCCCTTTACAGGCATACTATAGACACCCCCCAGGTATGAGATTTAAAGGGATATTACTGTTTTATTGTTTCACTTTAAGCATTATTAAAATCACTGCTCCCGAAAAAACGACCGTTTTTAAAACTTTTTTTTGCATTGATCCATGTCCCCTGGGGCAGGACCCAGGTCCCCCATCCACAATAACTTGCATATAAGCCTTTAAAATTAGCACTTTTGATTATTCATGTTCGTTACCCATAGACTTTAACAGTATTCGCGTGTTCGAACAAATTTTTTGCCTGTTCGCATGTTCTGGTGCGAACCGAACAGGGGGGTGTTCGGCTCATCCCTAAACATAAGCATTAACAAGCTTTAGGTGCAACCTCATCTTTTATATTTTCCTAAAAAATGGTTAATATATTCTGTTTGTTTTCCCTAAAATTAGTTTGAATATTCAGTATTTTTTACTAAAATTGTTATGTTTCAGAAACTGTTGCGCTAACATCGTGTGACAAAAAATATGGAACAACCATTAGGGTGTCTGCTTTTAGAAAATGTATAATATTTGTGGGTCTTAACTCATCTTTAGTCCTAAAATTATTTTTAAACATGTGTTGTACAAAAAACAGAGAAACAACTCTGGTAGTCGAGAAAAAATTAGGTTCTCAATTTCCTGGTTTTCGCTGTTTACAATATTTTAAAATATTGATCTAGAATGGGCATTCAGGTCAGGAAAGTCAGAGCAAAGCTGAAACTAATCTGAATTTTGAGTCAGGGACTTAAAGCACTGAATCAGCATGATCTAGTATTTTTAGGCTTCATGTATATATAACCTACTTTGACCGCCAACCGCGGAAAAATCATGCTGCAATTTTCCCACGCTTTGCATTTTCCGGCAGCTGGTGGTGAAAATGTTCCTATCCTGAATGCGATACTTCTGTGTTCAGGAGAGGGGGTGGAGGGAGGTTGATGCTCCCCTAACGGCAGCAGCTCCTAAACTCTGCTCAAAGCCTATGTGTACATGGACACATAGGCTTTTATGGAGTTGCGTTTAGGAGCTTTGGCAAAAAAACTTAAGTTTAGGAGCTGTAGTATACATGAAGCCTAAAAGTGGTCAAAAATTACAGCCTATATACTTTATCAATACAAGTTTCTGCTCAGTTCATTTTATCATGGTTCAGTAAACAGCGAACTTGTTTACTTTAAAGTCATTACAGAAAGCTACTCTATACATGAACAATGTCAATTATTCACCATGACTGCACCTAGTATTGCACAGTATTTATATTTATTACATGTATTTATATAGCGCTGACAATTTACATAACACTTTGCATATACAGTATATTGTACCTCCACATCAGTCCCTGCCCTCAAGGAGGTCTCTAACTCACAGTCATATACACAGTATCTCACAAAAGTGAGTACACGCCTCACATTTTTGTAAATATTGTATTATATCTTTTCACATGACAACACTGAAGAAATTACACTTTGCTACAATGTAAAGTAGTGAGTGTACAGCTTGTATAACAGTGTAAATTTGCTGTCCCCTCAAAATAACTCAACACACAGCCATTAATGTCTAAACCGCTGACAATAAAAGTGAGTACACCCCTAAGCGAAAATGTCCAAATTGGGCCCAAAGTGTCAATATTTTGGGTGGCCACCATTATTTTCCAGCACTGCCTTAACTCTCTTGGGCATGGAGTTCACCAGAGCTTCACAGGTTGCCACTGGAGTCCTATTCCACTCCTCCATTTAGACATCACAGAGCTGGTGGATGTTAGAGACCTTACGCTCCTCCACCTTCCATTTGAGGATGCCCACAGATGCTAAATAGGGTTTATGTCTGGAGACTTGCTTTGCCAGTCCATCACCTTTACCCTCAGCTTCTTTAGCAAAGCATCTTGGTCATCTTGGAGGTGTGTTTGGGGTCATTATCATGTTGCCCTGCGGCCCAGTCTCCAAAGGGAGGGGATCATGCTCTGCTTCAGTATGTCACAGTACATGTTGGCATTCATGGTTCCCTCAATGAACTGTAGCTCCCCAGTGCTGGCAGCACTCATGCAGCCCCAGACCATGACAATTCCACCACCATGCTTGTCTGTAGGCAAGACACACTTGTCTTTGTACTCCTCACCTGGTTGCCACAATGCACGCTTGACACCATCTGAACCAAATACATTTATCTTGGTCTCATCAGACCACAGGACATGGTTCCAGTAATCCATGTCCTTAGTCTGCTTGTCTTCAGCAAATTGTTTGCAGGCTTTCTTGTGCATCATCTTTAGAAGAGTCTTCCTTCTGGGGCGACATCCATTCAGACCATTTTGCAGTGTGCGGCGTATGCTCTGAGCACTGACAGGCTGACCCCCTCACCCCTTCAACCTCTGCAGTAATGTTGGCAGCACTCATACATCTATTTCCCAAATACAACCTTTGGAATTGACGCTGAGCATGTGCACTCAACTTCTTTGGTCGACCATGGCAAGGCCTGTTCTGAGTGGAACCTGCCCTGTTAAACTGCTGTATGGTCTTGGCCACCGTGCTGCAGCTCAGTTTCAGGGTCTTGGCAATCTTCTTATAGCCTAGGCCATCTTTATGTAGAGCAGCAATTCTTTTTTTCAGATGCTCAGTTCTTTGCCATGAGGTGCCATGTTGAACTTCCAGTGACCAGTATGAGAGAGTGAGAGCGAAAAGAGCAATTTTAACACACCTGCTCCCCATTCACACGATTGGGACCTTGTAACACTAATGAGTCACATGACACCGGGGAGGGAAAATGGCTAATTGGGCCCAATTTGGACATTTTCACTTAGGGGTGTACTCACTTTTGTTGCCAGCGGTTTAGACATTAATGGCTGTGTGTTGAGTTATTTTGAGGGGACTGCAAATTTACACTGTTATACAAGCTGTACACTTACTACTTTACATTGTAGCAAATTGCCATTTTTTTAATGCTGTCACATGAAAAGATATCATTAAATATTTACAAAAATGTGAGGGGTGTACTCACTTTTGTGAGATACTGTACACTAGGGCTAATTTAGGCAGGGGCCCATAACATTACTTTGGATACTAATATAGTGCTGAGTATAAATGAGTAAACACCCACAGATTTGTCAGAAAACCTTTACTTTCCTTTCAGAATCAATATTTTCTATGGGACACTATACTACAAAATACTACCACAAATGCGGGCCAATGATTGCAACCAAGATTTGTTAATTTGCACGCTCAATAAAGTATTTTTCCTAACAAATTCATTCAAAGCCATGTTGCAAATTTAAATACACCCCAATGAAATTCTTAGGAGCAAAGCTAAACTTTAGACAACTGAATCCTAATTAATCCTAATTAACAAGAATTCAACTACAGGTGAGTCTAATTATTCATTAAAGATGTGTCCAGTAGACAGTTGATTATAAAAGGGCATTACTTAAGAAAGATAACCCTTTCCAATTGCATGCGGTCAGCAATGGCACAACATGGAAGAGAAATGTCATAAGGCCTGAGAAAGAAAATAATTTATTTACACAAGAAAGGTGAAGGGTGCAAGAAGATCAGCAAAGCTTTACTTATCAGTCAGAATACTGTAGCAAAAGCAATACAAAAATGTAACAAATATGGAACTGCAACCATCTCACAGAGATGTTCAGGCTGTCCACAGAAATTAACACCTCGACAGAAGCGTCTTCTGATGAGAAGTGTTGAAGAAAATCAGCATGAAAGTTTACTGCAGTTAGCTAAAGGTATAGTAAGCCAAACTGGGGTAATTGTTTCCCATGACACAATACGGCGTACACTGCAGAGGAATGGCATACATGGGTGTCTTCCACGAAGTAAGCCTCTCCTAAAGCCACTGCACTAGGGATGAGCTTCGAGTTCGAGTCGAACTCATGTTCGACTCGAACATTGGCTGTTCGCAAGTTCGCCGAACAGCGAACAATTTGGGGTGTTCGCGGCAAATTCGAATGCCGCGGAACACCCTTTAAAAGTCTATGGGAGAAATCAAAAGTGCTAATTTTAAAGGCTTATATGCAAGTTATTGTCCTAAAAAGTGTTTGGGGACCTGGGTCCTGCCCCAGGGGACATGGATCAATGCAAAAAAAAGTTTTAAAAATGGCCGTTTTTTCAGGAGCAGTGATTTTAATAATGCTTAAAGTCAAACAATAAAAGTGTTATATCCCTTTAAATTTCGTAGCTGGGGGGTGTCTATAGTATGCCTGTAAAGGGGCGCATGTTTCCTGTGTTTAGAACAGTCTGACAGCAAAATGACATTTCGAAAGAAAAAACCCATTTAAAACTACTCGCGCCTATTGCATTGCCGGTCCGACAATACACATAGAAGTTCATTGATAAAAACGGCATGGGAATTCCCCACAGGGGAACCCCGAACCAAAATTTAAAAAAAAAAATGACGTGGGGGTCCTCCTAAATTCCATACCAGGCCCTTCAGGTCTGGTATGGATATTAAGGGGAACCCCGGCCAAAATAAAAAAAAATGACGTGGGGGTCCCACTAAATTCCATACCAGACCCTTCAGGTCTGGTATGGATTTTAAGGGGAACCCCGCGCCAAAAAAAAAAAAACGGCGTGGGGTCCCCCCAAAAATCCATACCAGACCCTTATCCGAGCACGCAACCTGGCAGGCCGCAGGAAAAGAGGGGGGATGAGAGAGCGCCCCCCCTGAACCGTACCAGACCACATGCCCTCAACATTGGGAGGGTGCTTTGGGGTAGCCCCCCAAAACACCTTGTCCTCATATTGATGAGGACAAGGGTCTCATCCCCACAACCCTGGCCGGTGGTTGTGGGGGTCTGCGGGCGGGGGGTTTATCAGAATCTGGAAGCCCCCTTTAACAAGGGGACCCCCAGATCCCGGCCCTCCCCCCTGTGTGAAATGGTAAGGGGGTACTTACCCCTACCATTTCACTAAAAAACTGTCAAAAATGTTAAAAATGACAAGAGAGTTTTTGACAATTCCTTTATTTAAATGCTTCTTCTTTCTTCTATCTTCCTTCATCTTCTTCTTCTGGTTCTTCTGGCTCTTCTGGTTCTTCCTCCGGCGTTCTCGTCCAGCATCTCCTCCGCGGCGTCTTCTATCTTCTTCTCCTCGGGTCGCTCCGCACCCATGGCATGGGGAGAGGCTCCCGCTCTTCTCTTCATCTTCTTCATCTTCTTCTCTTCTTCTTTTCTTCTCTTCTTCTCTTCTTCATTTTCTACTCCGGGCTGCTCCGCACCCATGCTGGCATGGAGGGAGGCTCCCGCTGTGTGACGGCGTCTCCTCGTCTGATGGTTCTTAAATAACAGGGGGCAGGGCCACCCGGTGACCCCGCCCCCTCTGACGCACGGGACATGACGGGACTTCCCTGTGGCATTCCCCGTGACGCCACAGGGAAGTCCCGTCAAGTCACCGTGCGTCAGACGAAGAGTCACCCCGTTATTTAAGAACAGTCAGACGAGGAGACGCCGTCACACAGCAGGAGCCTCCCTCCATGCCAGCATGGATGCGGAGCGGCCCAGAGAAGAAAATGAAGAAGAGAAGAAGAGAAGAAGAGAAGAAGATGAAGAAGATGAAGAGAAGAGCGGGAGCCTCCCCCCATGCCATGGGTGCGGAGCGGCCCGGAGAAGAAGATAGAAGACGCTGCTGAGGAGATGCTGGACGAGAACGCCGGAGGAAGAACCAGAAGAGCCAGAAGAACCAGAAGAAGAAGATGAAGGAAGATAGAAGAAAGAAGAAGCATTTAAATAAAGGAATTGTCAAAAACTGTTTCTTGTCATTTTTAACATTTTTGACAGTTTTTTAGTGAAATGGTAGGGGTAAGTACCCCCTTACCATTTCACACAGGGGGGAGGGCCGGGATCTGGGGGTCCCCTTATTAAAGGGGGATTCCAGATTCCGATAAGCCCCCCGCCCGCAGACCCCCCACAATCACCGGCCAGGGTTGTGGGGATGAGGCCCTTGTCCTCATCAACATGGGGACAAGGTGTTTTGGGGGCTACCCCAAAGCACCCTCCCAATGTTGAGGGCATGTGGCCTGGTATGGTTCGGGAGGGGGGGTGCTCCCTTTTCCTGTGGCCTGCCAAGTTGTGTGCTCAGATAAGGGTCTGGTATGGATTTTTGGGGGGACCCCACGCCGTTTTTTTTTTTTTTTTTTGGCGCAGGGTTCCCCTTAATATCCATACCAGACCTGAAGGGCCTTGTATGGAATTTAGGGGGACCCCCACGTCATTTTTTTTTTTAAATTTTGGTTCGGGGTTCCCCTGTGGGGAATTCCCATGCCGTTTTTATCAATGAACTTCTATGTGTATCGTCGGACCGGCAATGCAATAGCCGCGAGTAGTTTTAAATGGGTTTTTTCTTTCGAAATGTCATTTTGCTGTCAGACTGTTCTAAACACAGGAAACATGCGCCCCTTTACAGGCATACTATAGACACCCCCCAGCTACGAAATTTAAAGGGATATTACACTTTTATTGTTTGACTTTAAGCATTATTAAAATCACTGCTCCTGAAAAAACTGCCATTTTTAAAACTTTTTTTTGCATTGATCCATGTCCCCTGGGGCAGGACCCAGGTCCCCAAACACTTTTTATGACAATAACTTGCATATAAGCCTTTAAAATTAGCACTTTTGATTATTCATGTTCGTGTCCCATAGACTTTAACGGTGTTCGCGTGTTCGAACAGACTTTTTTCCTGTTCACATGTTCTGGTGCGAACCGAACAGGGGGGTGTTCGGCTCATCCCTACACTGCACAAAAAAGCCTGCCTATAATTTGCCGGGGTCCATGCTGAAAAAGAAGAACACTACTGGGACTCTGTATTCTGGAGTGATGAGACCAAGATACTGTAAATGTTTTTGGAACTGATGTCTTCAAAACTGTATGGCGTCTCAAAGGTGAGGAGTACAAAGAAAAATGCATGGTGCCTAGTGCCTACAGTGAAACATGGTGGTAGCAGTGTCCTTCTGTGGGGCTGCATGAGTGCTGCTGGTGTTGGGAAGCTGCATTTCATTGATGATATCATGAATTCACAGAAGTACTGCTCTATATTGAAGGAGAAGATGCTACCATCACTCCGTGTCCTTCGTCGTCATGCACTTTTCCAACATGACAGGAATCCAAAACACATCTACGGCCACTGTTGCATTTCTGAAGAACAATGGGGTAAAAATGATTCAGTGGCAAAGTATGTCTCCTGATCTGAAGCCAATCGAACATTCTGAAGAGACAAGTTAAGCATCACTCTTCATCCAGCATCCAGGCTCTAAAAGAGGTCGTTCTTGAAGAATGGAAAAACATAGATGGTGTAATATGTCCTTACAAATCATGGAGGTCATACAAAATTCTAGATGTAGTCATTTTAAGCTAAATTATTATACAAAGGAATTGCCCTGGGAGTCTAAATGAGGTGAATATGGTTAGCAAATGAACATACCATGAGTATAAAAACATTTGATTCATTGCAACTTGTCGTGCATGTAGAGCAGAGCCACAGTAATAAAAGGCCGATAAGGTATACTGTAAATACAGAGTGAAAGGGAAACAATCCTTATACAAAGGTAAATGTATCGTATATAAAAGCAGTATACAGACATCAAAATTTTGTACAAGCATCAGTAGTACCCGTGTTTCACGAGAGCCATGCTCACTTCTTCAGGGGTAGATGCTTTAATGTATCTACAATACAAGTAATAAACCAAGTAAATGTAAGTTAGACAAAATTGGCAGGAAGGTGATTGGTCGTAGGGGTCTGAGTGTAAGACCCCATACTCACCAATGGGCTGGGTCAGGTCATCAATCACTGACTCGACAGGTGGCGGCAGCAGCAACAGACATCCGGCTCGGGAGCTGAGGAGGTGGAGCGACAGATAACCCCACCAGGGGAACAACCAGAGAACTGACATGGCTACGGTGCATGTAAGTGTCCCTAGAGGTATCACCTCGTCCAAAATAGATGACAACTAGAAATAATGAATAATAAAAGAGTATAAATGTGTGTCAAATGACCCTGCAGATGCAGATAAGCTTAATACAGTAAAGTTAGTATGCGTGTAAATATTCATTGAAATGCATGGCGTAAATGCTGGTATGGACTGAGAAACTAAAAGGGCTGTAAAAATTATCATTGAAAAAGTGTAGAAAGATGTTTGACAAATTATGTGTAGGGTGCACTGGGGTGAAATAATGTGAACTGAACTTAAAAAAATCAGTGGTTACCTGAGTGGAGTATGAGGGCCAGAAAGTTCCCCTCGTGGAAGTGCAGCTGTTGTGTACATACAAAGCTGTGAGAAACACCGCCATGTCAGGCTCCAACTTATATCTCCGGGAGGACCCGATGCTCCGCCGCCATTGTCATGTACGGGCAAAGAAGGCATGCAAGCACAAGAAACACTCGCCACCACTGGGGCTGCGCAAGCGCAGTGTCCCTAATTACCCGGGATGGTCCACACAGTCCATACACGATGACGCCTGTGGGCGCTACCCAATGGGTGTGGAAAATGACACCGATATGTGGGTGGTCCCGCCCATCCGAGCGGAAGGGAGGTGACAACAGGAGATCAGAAGACCCCCCTGACACATATTACAGCTCCCGAGCTGGATGATGGGACGCTGCCATCATCAGGGAGTAGCAAGAGAGAGTGGCACTCTTTTACTATTCATTATTTTTAGTTGTCATCGATTATGGATGAGGTGATACCTCTAGGGACACTTGCATGCACCATAGCCATGTCGGTTCTCTGGTTGTTCCCCTGGTGGGGTTGCCTGTCGCTCCACCTCCTCAGCTCCCGGGCCTGTCTGTTGCTGCTGCCGCCTGTCAAGTCAGTGATTGATGACCTGGCCCAGCCCATTGGTGAGTCTTACACTCAGACCCCTATGGCCACTCACCTCCGTGACAATTTTGTCTAACCTACATTTACTTGTATTGCACATAAATTAAAGCATCTACCTCTGAAGAAGCTAGCATGGCCTTGCGAAATGCGTTGGATACTACTGATGCTTGTACATAATTTTGATGCCTCTATACTGCTTTTATATATGATATAAAAAGTAAAAAATGCAGCACTACATAAAACAATAGCTTGAAACTAAATATAATAGTCCATAGAAGCCAATGAAGATTAGAGATGAGATGAAACCTCCACCAAAACTTCCGTGTGCAAGGGATAAGCACACCACACCCAAGTGCTTCCAATCTGCTTACCAGAAGGATATGAAAAGCAAGTGATGTATTTGTATGGTGAAAAAGCTCAGCAGTGGATCCAATTGGCACACTCCATAATGAACAGACAGATTGAGTTGTCACATATCACCAGGAACTCAAGTATTACATGGGATGATGAATAATGGTACGATCATCAGCAGGATACCCTAGCAGCCACTGCTCCAACTTCACCTTCCTCCATTCTCTTTTTATCTATGATACATTTACCTTTGTATGTGGATTGCTCCCCTTTCACCCTGTATGTATACCTTATCGGCCTGCTTATTTCTGTCACTGTGCTCTACATGCACGACAAGTTGCAATAAATCAATTTTTTTTATACTCATGGCATGTTAATTGGCTAACCATATTCACCTCATTTAAAGTGCCAGGGCAATTCCTTTGTATATATGTTTCTCATTGGGGATGGAGGTGATGTTGGGGTGACACCAGACCATTTCAATATGTTCCTAAGTTATATTATTAACCTTACTTTCATGCAATGAGCTAAATAAATTTTCTATAAAACTCAGTTTTGTCAAAATTTTGGAAATTGTTCTTGTGTTCATTGAGATATTGATTAAAATCTTACTTTTCAAAAGGGGTGTACTCATTTATGCTGAGCACTGTAGACTTGACAAAACCCTTTTAATTTATCTAATTAGCAAAGTGCAACATGCCAAATTGATACTTTCTGGGGGTAAGATTAACCACTTTACAACCGGCCCATAGCCGAATGACGGCAGCAGGGCGGTTGCTTAACTCTGGGATCACGTCATATGACGTCTTCCCAGAGTTCCCCTCTCGCGCGCCCCCTGGGGCGTGCACCTGAACACATCCGTGACCGCCGGGTCCAGAGGACCCGGTGCATCACGGATCCCATTAAATGGCCGCTGATCGCGGCCGTTTACCATGTGATCGCTCCGTCAAATGACGGAGCGATCACATGTAAACAAACCGGCATCATCTCATGATGCCAGTTCCTCTCCTCCCTTCCTGTGTACTGATCGGTACACTGTAAGCGGAGAGGGGGATGGATGGATGGCAGTAGCGCTGTGGGCTGTATGTGTAGTGCCCACAGCGCTAACCAGTGACATACAGCCATCCATCCATCCATGCTCAGCCATCCCTAATGCTCTGCAATGCCCTGCACTACTCTGCAATGCCCTGCAATACTCTGCAATGCCCCACAACACTGTGCAATACTCTGCAATACCCCGCAATACTCTGCAATACCCCGCAATACTCTGCAATACTCCGCAATACTCTGCAATACCCCGCAGTACTCTGCAATACCCCGCAATACTCTGCAATACCCCGCAATACTCCGCGATACTCTGCAATACTCCGCAATACTCTGCAATACCCCGCAGTACTCTGCAATATCCCGCAATACTCTGCAATACCCCGCAATACTCTGCAATACCCCACAGTACTCTGCAATACCCCGCAATACTCTGCAATAACCCGCAATACCCTGTAATACCCCGCAATACCCTGCAATACCCCGCCATACCCAGCCATACCCAGTCATACTCTGTGATACCCAGCCATACCCAGTCATACTCGACAATACCCTGCCATACTCTGCAATACCCCGCCATACTCTGCAATACCCCGCCATACTCTGCAATACCCCGCCATACTCTGAAATACCCCGCCATACTCTGCCATACCCCGCCATGCCCTGCCATACCGAGCCATACTCTGCAATACCCCGCAATACTCTGCCATACCCGGCCATACTCTGCAATACTCGGTGATACCCAGCCATACTCTGCCATAACCTGCCATGCTCAGCCATACTCTGCCATGCTCAGCCATACTTGGCTGTACTCGGCCTCTGTATGTGGCCAGGCTGTGGAAGTCTCACACATGTGGTATCGCCGTACTCAGGAGGAGTAGGAGAATCTATTTTGGGGTGTCATTTTTGGTATGTACATGCTATGTGTTAGAAATATTTTATAAATTGACAACTTTGTGTTAAAAAAAAAAAAGTGTTTTAACCACTTCCCGCCCGCCGGCTGTCATACAACGTTCTTGATTTTGTGCGGGGATATCTGAATGATGCCTGCAGCTACAGGCATCATTCAGACATCAGCTTTTTCAGCCGGCGATTCCCTACACCATAAGAATGATCATAGCAGCTGTTCCACTGCTTGATCGTTCTTACGGGAGGCGAGAGGGGACTCCCCCCCTCCCGCCACCCTCCGGTGCTTCTACCGACTCACCGCTACGATCGAAGCCAGGATCTTTTTTTTTTATTTTTTTATTTCAGGCTTCCCAGCCTAGAGGTGAGATGTGGGGTCTTATTGACCCCATATCTCACTGTAAAGAGGACCTGTCATGCCATATTCCTATTACAAGGGATGTTTACATTCCTTGTAATAGGAATAAAAGAGGTCAATTTTTTTTTTTTTTAAAAAAGCATCAAACTAAAATAAATAAAGTAAAATAAACAATAAAAAAAAAAAATTTTTAAAGCATCCCTGTCCCTGTGTGCTCGCATGCATAAGTGAACGCATACGTAAGTCCCGCCCACATATGAAAACAGTGTTCAAACCACACATGTGAGGTATCGGTGCGATCGGTAGAGCGAGAGCAATAATTTTGGCCCTAGACCTCCTCTGTAACTCAAAACATGTAACCGGTAAAAATTTTTAAAGCGTCGCCTATGGGGATTTTTGAGTAGCGAAGTTTGACGCCATTCCACAAGCACGTGCAATTTTGAAAGGTGACATGTTGGGTATCTATTCACTCAGCGTAACTTCATCTTTCATATTATGCAAAAACATTGGGCTAACTTTACTGTTTTGTTGCACAAAACTGTTTTTTTTTCCAAAAAAAAGCGTTAAAAAAATTGCTGCACAAATACCGTGCGAGATAAAGAGTTGCAATGACCGCCATTGTATTCTCTAGGGTCTTTGCTAAAAAAACATATATAATGTTTTGGGGTCTATGTAATTTTCTAGCTAATAAATGATGATTTTTACATGTAGGAGAGAAATGTCAGAATTGGCCTGGGTGCTCCAGAACGCCTGAAGGTGCTCCGTGCATGTTGGGCCTCTGTATGTGGCCACTAGGGATGAGCCGAACACCCCCCTGTTCGGTTCGCACCAGAACATGCGAACAGGAAAAAAGTTCGTTCGAACATGCGAACACCGTTAAAGTCTATGGGACACGAACATGAATAATCAAAAGTGCTAATTTTCAAGGCTTATATGCAAGTTATTGTCATAAAAAGTGTTTGGGGACCTGGGTCCTGCCCCAGGGGACATGGATCAATGCAAAAAAAAGTTTTAAAAACGGCCGTTTTTTCAGGAGCAGTGATTTTAATAATGCTTAAAGTCAAACAATAAAAGTGTAATATCCCTTTAAATTTCGTACCTGGGGGGTGTCTATAGTGTGCCTGTAAAGGGGCGCATGTTTCCTGTGTTTAGAACAGTCTGACAGCAAAATGACATTTTGAAGGAAAAAACTCATTTAAAACTACCCGCGGCTATTGCATTGCCGACAATACACATAGAAGTTCATTGATAAAAACGTCATGGGAATTCCCCAAAGGGGAACCCCGAACCAAAATTAAAAAAAAAAAATGACGTGGGGGTCCCCCTATATTCCATACCAGGCCCTTCAGGTCTGGTATGGATATTAAGGGGAACCCCGGCCAAAATTTAAAAAAAAAAATGACGTGGGGTTCCCCCTAAATTCCATACCAGACCCTTCAGGTCTGGTATGGATTTTAAGGGGAACCCCGCGCCAAAAAAAAAAACAAAAAACGGCGTGGGGTCCCCCCAAAAATCCATACCAGACCCTTATCCGAGCACGCAACCTGGCAGGCCGCAGGAAAAGAGGGGGGGGACAAGAGTGCGGCCCCCCCTCCCTCCTGAACCGTACCAGGCCACATGCCCTCAACATTGGGAGGGTGCTTTGGGGTAGCCCCCCAAAACACCTTGTCCCCATGTTGATGAGGACAAGGGCCTCATCCCCACAACCCTGGCCGGTGGTTGTGGGGGTTTGCGGGCCGGGGGCTTATCGGAATCTGGAAGCCCCCTTTAACAAGGTGACCCCCAGATCCCGGCCCCCCCCCTGTGTGAAATGGTAAGGGGGTACATAAGTACCCCTACCATTTCACGAAAAAAGTGTCAAAAATGTTAAAAATGACAAGAGACAGTTTTTGACAATTCCTTTATTTAAATGCTTCTTCTTTCTTCTATCTTCCTTCATCTTCTGGTTCTTCTGGCTCTTCTGGTTCTTCTGGTTCTTCCTCCGGCGTTCTCGTCCAGCATCTCCTCCGCGGCGTCTTCTGTCTTCTTCTCCTCGGGCCGCTCCGCACCCATGGCATGGGGGGGAGGCTCCCGCTCTTCTCTTCTTCTTTTCTTCTTTTCTTCTTTTCTTCTCTTCTTCTCTTCTTCTTCATTTTCTTCTCCGGGCCGCTCCGCAATCCATGCTGGCATGGAGGGAGGCTCCCGCTGTGTGACGGCGCTCCTCGTCTGACAGTTCTTAAATAACGGGGGGGGGCGGGGCCACCCGGTGACCCCGCCCCCCTCTGACGCACGGTGACTTGACGGGACTTCCCTGTGACGTCACGGGGAATGCCACAGGGAAGTCCCGTCAAGTCACCGTGCGTCAGAGGGGGGCGGGGTCACCGGGTGGCCCCGCCCCCCCGTTATTTAAGAACTGTCAGACGAGGAGCGCCGTCACACAGTGGGAGCCTCCCTCCATGCCAGCATGGATTGCGGAGCGGCCCGGAGAAGAAAATGAAGAAGAAGAGAAGAAGAGAAGAAGAGAAGAAAAGAAGAAAAGAAGAAAAGAAGAAGAGAAGAGCGGGAGCCTCCCCCCCATGCCATGGGTGCGGAGCGGCCCGAGGAGAAGAAGACAGAAGACGCCGCGGAGGAGATGCTGGACGAGAACGCCGGAGGAAGAACCAGAAGAACCAGAAGAGCCAGAAGAACCAGAAGATGAAGGAAGATAGAAGAAAGAATAAGCATTTAAATAAAGGAATTGTCAAAAACTGTCTCTTGTCATTTTTAACATTTTTGACACTTTTTTCGTGAAATGGTAGGGGTACTTATGTACCCCCTTACCATTTCACACAGGGGGGGGGCCGGGATCTGGGGGTCACCTTGTTAAAGGGGGCTTCCAGATTCCGATAAGCCCCCCGCCCGCAGACCCCCACAACCACCGGCCAGGGTTGTGGGGATGAGGCCCTTGTCCTCATCAACATGGGGACAAGGTGTTTTGGGGGGCTACCCCAAAGCACCCTCCCAATGTTGAGGGCATGTGGCCTGGTACGGTTCAGGAGGGAGGGGGGGCCGCACTCTTGTCCCCCCCTCTTTTCCTGCGGCCTGCCAGGTTGCGTGCTCGGATAAGGGTCTGGTATGGATCTTTGGGGGGACCCCACGCCGTTTTTTGTTTTTTTTTTGGCGCGGGGTTCCCCTTAAAATCCATACCAGACCTGAAGGGTCTGGTATGGAATTTAGGGGGAACCCCACGTCATTTTTTTTTTTTAATTTTGGTCGGGGTTCCCCTTAATATCCATACCAGACCTGAAGGGCCTGGTATGGAATTTAGGGGGACCCCCACGTCATTTTTTTTTTTAAATTTTGGTTCGGGGTTCCCCTTTGGGGAATTCCCATGCCGTTTTTATCAATGAACTTCTATGTGTATTGTCGGCAATGCAATAGCCGCGGGTAGTTTTAAATGAGTTTTTTCCTTCAAAATGTCATTTTGCTGTCAGACTGTTCTAAACACAGGAAACATGCGCCCCTTTACAGGCACACTATAGACACCCCCCAGGTACGAAATTTAAAGGGATATTACACTTTTATTGATTGACTTTAAGTATTATTAAAATCACTGCTCCTGAAAAAACGGACGTTTTTAAAACTTTTTTTTGCATTGATCCATGTCCCCTGGGGCAGGACCCAGGTCCCCAAACACTTTTTATGACAATAACTTGCATATTAGCCTTTAAAATTAGCACTTTTGATTTCTCCCATAGACTTTTAAAGGGTGTTCCGCGGCATTCGAATTTGCCGCGAACACCCCAAATTGTTCGCTGTTCGGTGAACTTGCGAACAGCCAATGTTCGAGTCGAACATGAGTTCGACTCGAACTCGAAGCTCATCCCTAGTGGCCACGCTGTGTAAAAGTCTCACACATGTGGTATCGCCATACTCGGGAGTAATAGCAGAATGTGTTTTGGGGTGTAATTTGTGGTATGCATATGCGGTGTGTGAGAAATAACCTGCTAATATGACAATTTTGTGAAAAAAAAGGAAAAAAAAACTTGATTTTCAAAGAATTGTGGGAAAAAACGACAACTTCAAAAAAATCACCATGCATCTTTCTAAATACCTTGGAATGTCTTCTTTCCAAAAAGGGGTCATTTGGGGGGTATTTGTACTTTTCTGGCATGTTAGGGTCTCAAGAAATTTTAAATTTTAAAATATGGACACTTACCTGTCCAGGGCGCCCATGATGTCTTCACCGAAGCCGATCTGTCCCTCGGCTCTCAGGTGGAGGTGCCGCCATTTCTGGTAAGGGAATCTGGAAGTGAAGCCTTGCGGCTTCACAGCCTGGTTCCCTACTGCGCATGTGCAAGTCTCGCTGCACGTCCTCAGAGGTCCCTGCTTCTGGGACCTGTGTGTTTCCCAGAAAACAGCGGGGAGGATGGAAGAGGGGCCGGACATGGCGTAGATCACCACGGAGCCTGCGGCAATCTATGCCCGGAAGTGGGAGCAAATACCTGGTTCAGACTGAAAGGTGCCAAATGTGACACCGGAGAAGAAGGAATCTGATAAGCGGAAGTTCTATTTTTGGCTGGAATTCCACTTTAAATAGACTTGCAGTGCACCTGTAGGGCAAAGTGGATTTGCCTTTAGTAAATAACCCACCCATGCATCCATATATTTATTGCGCAAAATAAAACACCGGTCAAGGCAGAAATAAGAGAACAGTCATTCCTGACTTAAGCTGGCCTTGCATTATACAGTTTTCTTCTTAAATTTCCTATAGATTTACCTTCAACTACATAGTGCAAAGGCCTGCCTGATTGCATACAAATTCAGTGTTTAGATCTGACCTCATATTAAATGGTTTTGGTAAATCTAAAAGAAAATTGTACAAGAAAATTGTATAGTGCATGGCCAGCCTTACACAAGCACTCAGCTATCAGAGTCAGTTCTTAGAGCCCATTCACACAGGGACGACTTGTCAGGCGACCTAGTCGCCTGACAAGTCGCCTCCCGTTCTGTGCTATGGAACCGTTCTAAGGGGAGCGACGCAAGTCGCTCCGACTTAGAAAAAGGTTCCTGTACGACTTCGGGGGCGACTTGGGGGTGACTTGCATAGACTTCTATACAGAAGTGGTTTTGCAAGTCGCCCGGGCAGTCGTTTGCAGGTCGCCTCGCTGAGGCGACCTGCAAGTCGTGTTGCCCCTGTGTGAATGGGGTAGTCAAGCCTGATTTTAATTAAAACTTTAAAGGGGAAGAATGCTTAGCGCTGGAACCCTAGGTTGATCCGTTATTTTCTAATAATGTTGCAGTGGTGTTTAAACAAAGTGGCTGGCAGCTTCTGCACACCAAAGGATTTTGGCTGTTTCCTGCTTTTTTGACACCTTTCTTAGATGGAAACCATGATGTAAAAGTTTTTGAAAGCTTCTCTTTGCCACCAAAAAGATTCAAACCTACCTTGGAAGTTTCAATATGATTAGTGAATCAGAAAGTATAAAGAAAGGAAGCGGCACAGTATGGACTCCAGGACATTCACTCTTATTGTCCTGCTACTGACCCCTTCAGATGGTAAATAAAAACCTTTCCTCAGTGAAGTATACATAAATCATATTAAAGTAAACTGAGTGAACTTTCTGGCTTCAGAACAGATACTATACTTACTTTATATGCAACCCATAACTTCTGTTGTGGATTAAAGTATCTTAAAAGTATTGCAATTTTTTTCTCCTGCTGTGTATCCTATATATTATTCTATCTTGCCGTAGTTCTTGTACACACATTCAATACATGTGACATTGAGTTGTATATGGTCATATTTCCTATCCTTTAATTAAAAGAACTAAAGGCAAATCCACTTTGCACTACAAGTGCACTTGGATGTGCAGTCGCTGTAGATCTGAGGGGTAGATCTGAAATGAGGGAAAACTCTGCTGATTTTATCATCCAACCATCTGCAAGCAAAAATGCTGTTTTTTATTTTCCTTGCATGTATCCCTCAGATCTACAGCGACTGCACTTCCAAGTGCACTTGTAGTGCAATGTAGATTTGCCTTTAGTAAATAAACCCCACAGTGTAGTAAAACACTGTCTAGGCACACAGTGGCACAGAGGCACTCTTTAATCGCCCCTGATGTTAACCCCTTCCCAGCCAGTGTCATTAGTACAGTAACAGTGAATATTTTTTAACACTAATCGCTGTATTAGTTTCACTGGTCCCCAAAAAGTGTCAAAAGTGTCAGTTAGTGTCAGAATGTCTGCTGCAATATCACAGTCCCGCTATAAGTTGCTGATCGCCGCCTTTACTAGTAAAACTTTTGCGCAAACCAATCAATATATGCTTATTGGGATTTTTTTTTACCAAAAATATGTAGCAGAATACATATTGACCTAAATTTATAAGGAAATTTGATTTTTTTAATTTTTTATTGGATATGTTTTATAGCAGAAAGTAAAAAATATTGTTGTTTTTTTTTTCAAAATTGTCTGTCTTTTTTTGTTTATAGCGCAAAAAATAAAAAACGCAGAGGTGATCAAATACCACAAAAGAACTGTCAGTTAAAATAACGCAGTACCTTTTCACAAAAAATGGCCTGGTCATGAAGGGGGGTAAAACTTCCGGAGGTCAAGTATTTAAACTGTTAGTGCCAACAGAGATAATGTCTGTTCTTGTTAACACTGAGGTTGTGTGTGCGATGTATCAGAGGTGGCAATGGTCAGAAAAATTATACTGACACTGCACTTGTTGGAAGTGGGGGGGAGGGGTACAAATGCAAGTCCCGGCAGTGAATGGGGCTGATCCTGTTAATGCTGCATTTTTGGGAACACTATACTAATGGGGACACTAGTATGGTTCTGTTTGTGATCAAGATACTGATCCATAAAAACACTATAGATCCTGGCTGGGAGGGATGCTATCTGACCTTGATGTTATCTGATGCTATCTGATGTCGCTAGTGAACTAATACAGTGAGTAATTCTTGCGATAAACATGATCAAATCTACCGGCAGTGACGTTCCACACATGCGCGAAACAGCTCGTTCCCATACTAAAGTTCAAAGACAAACAGCGGCTCACCACGCAGGCACGAAAAAGCCGCGATCATGACAAAAGATCCCCAGTTGTGGGCTGACACTTTGGGAGATAGAAGAGTGGAAGAAAGGAGGAGCCAAAAAGGAACAGCAATCTCCCATCATCCACTTAAACAGTCCCCCCAGTGTTCTGATAATACTGATAGATAGATTACTCTTTAAGGAAAAAGGCAGCAGTTTTGCATGTTACCAAATTAATACATCTGCCAGTCAGTTACACTATAAAGGTCCATACTAAAAGGTAACTCCTCCACTAAATGACAAAGCAAGTCTCTATAAGGGCTGCACTATTATTTGGCATAAACAATATCTAGAGCACAACAACACCAATCATTCATAGCCCAGTTGTTGCATAACATATCATAGGGAAAAAAGAGGGACAAATGGAGACAATGAGAGGAAAAGGGGACCACTTTGGCGCCATCCGAGCATTAACTGATACCCAGAATGTTGATTAATCTGCATGCCCAGATGACGCCCTGGGCGTCCGTATGCCCACCCACTCCACCAGACTGACCGTGTTGCCAAGACAATCCACACGGAGTCATAAATCTCAATTCAGGACAATTTAACAATCACCAGAAGACCTTTACAGTATTTTATTCAATTATTTTATACACTTTCGGAAGCAGATTATCAACCATGGGAAGGTTTCACTCGTCAAGACGAGGGTATACCAAACCAAGTCTCTCACAAATTTTATATATATATATAGACTAACTTAAAGAAATGGCTTAACACTAAGAGCATCATTTAACCCTGGATGTTTTGTAGCAGACAAATTGAATATCCATTTTGTTTTTCGTTGTAGGAGCAATTTGTCTACATCTCCTCCCCTTTCATTTGTATAAATATGCTTCAAAGCAAAAAATATAATCTTGTTGGCATCAAATTGATGGTATAGCCCCATATGGCAACTTATGGGGCTCTCAATTTTTTTGCATTGACCAATCCTACATGATCCCTAATTCTATGGAAGAATGGCCTCTTAGTCTTACCAACGTAAAACATGCCACATTGACATTCCATATAATACACAATGCCTATCGATTGATAATTAGCAAAGAAGTGAGGCTTATGCATCTTGCCATTAGGCAACATAATTTGTTGCGCTTTCCAAATGTATTGACAAAAGTTGCATTTCCTACATGGGGCAGTACCAGTGATTTTGGAACAATCTTTTTTTAATAGAATTTGAATGATGACTATGGACCAACTTATAAGAAAAAGACAATTCCATAGCTCAACTCACCAACCAGTCTGCTGACCAACCAAATTTACCTGTCTAACCGTATGTTAAAAGCAGGGGTTTAGTTAGCACACATTTGCAAAAGCATGTGAAAGCTGCAAGGCCTCGTCAAGGCACCCTGTATTACTTGCAGTCCTAACACTAAATTTATAAGTGTCTCCACAGTGGAAGCACATGCATTGAATGGATAGGTGTGAGACAGGTGAGCCAGGAGGCCGCCCTAGCCCCCTTAAAGGGACAGGACACACACTGGACACCCAGCAATAGCAGCAGAGGCGTCCAGTGTGTCCCCGACCCAAATATACAAACGGTAACAAGACACTGGTCACCGCCCACACCCATAACTGGCCTTCACAGTAAGGAGCACATGGAGGGCATATACATACAAGAAAAAGACAATTCCATAGCTCAACTCACCAACCAGTCTGCTGACCAACCAAATTTACCTGTCTAACCGTATGTTAAAAGCAGGGGTTTAGTTAGCACACATTTGCAAAAGCATGTGAAAGCTGCAAGGCCTCGTCAAGGCACCCTGTATTACTTGCAGTCCTAACACTAAATTTATAAGTGTCTCCACAGTGGAAGCACATGCATTGAATGGATAGGTGTGAGACAGGTGAGCCAGGAGGCCGCCCTAGCCCCCTTAAAGGGACAGGACACACACTGGACACCCAGCAATAGCAGCAGAGGCGTCCAGTGTGTCCCCGACCCAAATATACAAACGGTAACAAGACACTGGTCACCGCCCACACCCATAACTGGCCTTCACAGTAAGGAGCACATGGAGGGCATATACATACAAGAAAAAGACAATTCCATAGCTCAACTCACCAACCAGTCTGCTGACCAACCAAATTTACCTGTCTAACCGTATGTTAAAAGCAGGGGTTTAGTTAGCACACATTTGCAAAAGCATGTGAAAGCTGCAAGGCCTCGTCAAGGCACCCTGTATTACTTGCAGTCCTAACACTAAATTTATAAGTGTCTCCACAGTGGAAGCACATGCATTGAATGGATAGGTGTGAGACAGGTGAGCCAGGAGGCCACCCTAGCCCCCTTAAAGGGACAGGACACACACTGGACACCCAGCAATAGCAGCAGAGGCGTCCAGTGTGTCCCCGACCCAAATATACAAACGGTAACAAGACACTGGTCACCGCCCACACCCATAACTGGCCTTCACAGTAAGGAGCACATGGAGGGCATATACATACAAGAAAAAGACAATTCCATAGCTCAACTCACCAACCAGTCTGCTGACCAACCAAATTTACCTGTCTAACCGTATGTTAAAAGCAGGGGTTTAGTTAGCACACATTTGCAAAAGCATGTGAAAGCTGCAAGTCCTCGTCAAGGCACCCTGTATTACTTGCAGTCCTAACACTAAATTTATAAGTGTCTCCACAGTGGAAGCACATGCATTGAATGGATAGGTGTGAGACAGGTGAGCCAGGAGGCCGCCCTAGCCCCCTTAAAGGGACAGGACACATACTGGACACCCAGCAATAGCAGCAGAGGCGTCCAGTGTGTCCCCGACCCAAATATATGGGTCGGGGACACACTATATGGACCAACTTATCCCTCGGAGATTCAGACATCCTGAAGGTGATTTCAGGGTGATCTTTTATGTAATTAGCAACGGTAGCATCTGCCTTTAGGAGGTACCAAAATTTGCTCATGATTTCTCGAACTTGACTATGCTGTCCAGAGTAACATGTAATTAACCTTACATTTGGATTTTCTACTCTTGTTTTTGATTTATGTATCAAAAAACTCCTATTTTGATCATTAGCCCATTGATACGCTTTTTTCAAAGATGTTTTTCTGAATCCTTTTTTTAACAGGCGTTGTTGTAATGCTTTGGACTAAACTTCAAAATCTTCCTGCTTAGAACAGTTGCGTTTTAAATGCAAGTACTGGCTAGTAGGTATACTTGATACCAACGATGCCGGATGAGAACTTTTAGCATTAAGAATGGTATTGCCTGATGATGGTTTTGTATAAAGTGTGGAACCAAGGCTCCCATCCTCATTTGCATAGATCTAAATGTCTAGGAAGTTTATAGTTCATTGATGATAGGTCATTGTAAACTTTAGATTGTAATCATTGCTTTTTTGAGCATCTAAAAAAACACATCAAATCTTCTAGGAAGCCCAACCAGATTAGCAAGATATCATCAATGAATCTTTTCCATATTGATATCTTACTCAAGTGTTCTTGCAAACCCTCCCTTGAGAACAATTCACGCTCCCAGCCCCCCCAGGTACAGGTTTACATATGACAGGACACAACGTGTCCCCATCGCAGCCCCCTGCACCTGGAGGTAGTGGGAGCGCTTGAAAAGAAAGACATTATTCATCAAGATAAATCACAGAAGGGCAATGGCTGTTTGCTTGGATCCATCCTGCCTTGTTATCATATTGGTGTAAAGGAAAAGGAAATTCTTATTGTACACTGAGGAATTGTCTATCTAGGTAAGATGAATACAGTATTGGATTTTCTGATGGGCTTGATTGCAGAGATAGATTCTTATGGCTTGTTAATATGTCTTTTTAGATTATACAGCCTCTTTCTTCTATCAAGCTACATACTATTATCTGAAGTAACCCCTATTACTGACAAGATCATTATTTTTTTTTTTACTACTTTCCTTAACCATTTGCTGAAACATGGTAGGTAAAAGGGATCAGACATGTAACATTGTTGTGCCTTATTGGACATTACTTATGTTCAAGCATGACTGATTCTATGTTTCTGCAGGTTCAATTAAGGGGTTTATCCCCTCTATGACACAGTTATACTTTGCTGGACTATCTGCTTGGGGGTCGTGATGATCCTCCGGAGTTGTGCTTTTATTTGGGGTGAGAGTTCACTCATCAGATGACATATATTTTTATGATTGTATTTCTGTTATGTACATATATAGATTTTTAGACCTCATATGGTCTCTATGCGTATTATGTTTTTCTTTAATTGTTTATTTTGTTTATACTGCACATAAGGCCTTGCAATAGCTCCTGAAAAAGCCATGATTTTGGCGAAACATGTCAACAAACTTTTGTATAACGACTGTATGAATTAATTAATGTTGGTTTTAGTAAGAACATTTTTAAATTATCTTTATTAAAATAAAAATTTGTAATTTGATTTTGATCTCAATCTCATTAATTTGCACCTTCAAACTTCAACTTCTACTTCTTTTGTAATATTTCCATTATGGGGAGCTGGCGCATGGGAATAAGACCTCCTATCCTGGGATAAACTTTTGTTCTATGAGTTGTTGATCCTTAATGTAATGAAAAAAAAATATTTGTGGTGTGAACAAACACGATTGTGCATTTACACACACATACTCACTCCACCGCCCATTATATAACAGCCATTTTTGCCAAGGTCTGGGCATTGTTTCCTTTACCTTCGAGGACCTGTTTGAACCTGGATTTTAATATTATTTATGATAAAAAATTTAATTTACTGCAGTGAAAAACATCAGCATCACATTTTATCAGCCTCTATAACTGTTCTTATCATACATTTATTCAATATTCCTTCTTTTTAAAACTTGAAACTGTTGTATGTACAGTATGTCAGTTCTAGTCATAAGGATTAAAATGATCACAAATAGACTATGTGGTTGATTTACTAAAACTGGAGAGTGCAAAATCTGGTGCAGCTGTGCATGGTAGCCAATCAGGTTTTAACTTCGGCTTGTTCAATTAAGCTTTAACAAAAAAAAAACTGGAAGCTGATTGGTTTTATGGAGAGCTGCACCAGATTTTGCGCTCTCCAGTTTTTGTAAATCAACCCCTATATCTCCTAGATTTTTACTAATGGGGCCAAGGGGCAATATATTTCATGTGCTGTACAGTCTTAACTAGGGTTGCACCAATACCGATACTAGTATCATTATCAGTGCCAATACTGAGCATTTGCATGAGTACTTGTACTCATGCAAATTCTCCGATGCTTGATCCGATACCTGGGCAGCCTCAGACATGATCGGTGCAGCGGTGGGGGCAGTTACAAGCTCCGATCTCCTTGTATAGCTTTTCCGACTGCCACTTCTTCTCCTCTCCCTCCCACAGCTGTCAGGGAAATTGATGCCCTGTGTCCTTCTCCAATAATCCCCCTGTGCTCCCCGGGTCTCTGTGTCCTACTCCGGGTCCAACTCTGTGCTCTCGTGTCCCCTGTGTCCTCCTCTGGTTCCTGATCCGTGTCCTCCTCCAGATCCCCCTGTGTCCTCCCCGACTCTCTGGCTCCTCCACCGTTCACCCCATGTCCCGGATCTGTCAGGATGGAGAGCGGAGGAAGGAGCCAGTAAATATGTAATTTACCGGCTACTTCCTTTTCCGAATGCACAGAGTCAGTGTTTACTGACTCTGTCCATTCTAACTGAGCATTGTAAACTGTGTTTACGATGCTTCAGTTTTTGAATGGAGAAGAGCTTCTGTCTCCTCTCTATTCATCTTAAGTGCAGCTGAGGCTGCAGAGAAAGGGACTGGGGAATATCTATCCTCAGTCCCTTTCCCTGTCTCAAAGGGGAGATATCAGGGATTAAATTGTAAAAAATATATAAAATACAATTTAAAGAAAACACTGACACCATCCAATCCCCCCCCCCAAAGAAATATAAAGTAATAAAAAATGTAATTGTAAAAATGTAATTGTAAAAAAATAAAAAACTACTGACACTGCTGCATATTAGTGCCACTGCCACATGACATTTAAAAAAAAGTATCGTAATTGGTATTGGCGAGTACTTGAAAAAAAGTATCGGTACTTGTACTCGGTCTTAAAAAAGTGGTGTCTGTGCAACACTAGTCTTAACGTTTCGGATACAGTATACTGTAGTACCATCTGTAAAATAATTAATTAAAGTGTGCTTACTCTTGATTTCATACTCCTTGTGCAAACATGGGCATGAAAGCATACTTATGGTAAGATAAGCTAAATTCTAAGCTCAGCATTGCACAGCTTGGATGCATTCCATCATTATATGTGTACCTCATGTTGGAAAACATGCCAAATGAGGTAATTATTAATCAATTTTTATCTTAAAGCGCAGCAATTATATTGGCAAAAAAAGCAACTCTGCTAACTGCGTAGGATATACCCTCCGGATCCACATCTTATATTTAGGATGCTTGCCTGTCTACCCTCTGCAAAAAAGGTTTTATACAAATAAAGGCCCAGTTTCCAGTGGTTTAGCCTAGTGAAAGTTTGCTCAAGGACTAAGCACTGCATTTTGGGATTTGAGAAGCAGTCCAACTCATAGGACATTTGGGAATTTTGAGTGCCCACTATGTTCAGAGGCCATCACCCTAATAAATGAACAGGCACTGGAAAATTGTATTGTTGGAGCTACCACTATCAGAGAGCTTCCAAGCTAAGTAAATCTGATGTCTGGAGTTACATAATTTACACCAACTACTTCTGAATGAATTTCATCATATGAAGAAAATGGTACAAATCTAATATTGTCCTACAATGGGAATTCTGATTTTTATCTTCCCTAATAGGCACAGAATGAGATAAGATATTTATGTCAACCTCTGGCCGCTGACTTCTTTCTTTCCACTTCTAGGTTTTCAAGATATACACTTAGACATAGACACATAGACAGCAATGGTGAGTAAGGGGCTCTCACTGCCAGAAAAACAGTAGCACTGTAAAAAGGAATATAGATGTAAAGCACAACAAATAAATACAACAGGTTAATTTGAAAGCCCAACTCAAGGACATGGTAGTAAACCACAGTCTTTAAAAAAAAAACCTACAAGAAAACAGCATAATGTGCTAGTATGCATTGTATAATATGAAATGCTTACCTTAGCACAAAGCTATCCAGTGGTGTGCTGTCACCACTGACAAGGCTTTCATCTTCACCCGGTCTTCCTTCCGGGTTCACTTGCTCCGGCCGTCTAATTGGCCGAGCCGTGATAACGTCACGCCACATCCAGGGCACAGAACTCTGAAGGGATGGCACGGGTATCCCTTCCCTTCAAAGAGCATGCACAGCTCTCCTGAACAGTGCAAGTTTAGGAGGTATTCACTGTACCTACAGGTAAGCCTTAGTATAGGCTTACCTGTAGGTACAAGTTTACAAAAAGACTTTACTACCACTTTAATGAATCACTGGTACGAAAGAAAATCCTATCAAAGTGGTATTTTTACTTAACTGAAACCATGGTCACATGACAATTCTTCTCTGTTCTTTTGTTTACTTCCTGGAGTCAGTCTTCGGATGTCCAGATCACTGCCTGCATGATGTAGACACCATCTTACCATCTCAACTTCCAGTGGCCTGATCCCCTCTCATAGGCTCCAGAAGCAAGCAAACTCATGGGGGCGGTGAGGAGACCAGTGCCCAAGAAGATAATGAGCAGGGAGAAATGCCTGATCCGCAGGTCAGTATTTTAGCTTTGCTCATAGGAAAACTGGAACTTTGATCCATTACACTGCAGGATGGTTTAAGAAGAGGCATCTGGAATCAAGACTGAGGAGCAAGGTAACTGATGCACAATGCGCTATTTAAATTTCATTTTGGCTAGAGTTGGGCTTTAGTGTCATATCTATTGATGAGTGAATCAAATTGGGAACCTAATCTCCTGAAAGGTTTTTTGGGGAGAAGTCCGCAAGTCATAAGGTCTTCAGTAAAAATACCTTCTGCTATTCTCTTTTTTTTTTTAGACTGTTACATTTAGACAAAACTATGTGTTTGGTTAACAGGACATCAATTTAGCTTTTTTCTTTTTTTATTTGATAAATGTCATGTTTTATTTCCTGTGCAGAAGAGCAAACACCAAACAGTCAATAGTTTTTGCACTTGTAGCAATGGTACCTCCATTCCTTGGTATTCATAAATCTTCCAGAAGTTTCTCGTTACCTTCAATCCCTTCCTATGCAAACACTTTCCTCTTCAGTGGAGGTACTATTTCCTTTGATAATATCACCGATAATAAAGGTTATATAAAAAAGATTGCTATAAGTGCCAGCATCTGTTGACTGCTCATGTTGTAATGCTGGTGGTACAGCATAGTGTGAGGCAGCTGGTAGTTTGAATCGTTTATTATCTTATTGCAGCTTAATCTACAAACGTTTTATATAAATGCAGATGCGTGAAAAATAGTTTTTTCTTTATACTGGAGAATTAGCATTGATGTGACTCCAACTGTTTTATGGTTAAAAACCCTAGATTTTTGTTTTGTGTTTTTCTCTTTAAACTTTTTTTTTTAGCTAGAGTTAATATAAAAACTAGCAATAAGCATAGCAGCATCAATGTATTATTCATATTTTAAGAGCATAGGCACAGTCTTGTAGGAGAAGTGGTGACAGCACAGAGTCTAATGCCGCATACACACGACCGGACTTTCCATCAGAATAGACTCCGACGGTCTTTCCAACGGAGTTCCGACAGAGTTCCACTGAAACGGACTTGCCTACATACGATCACACCAAAGTCCGATCGTTTAGAATGCAATGACATATGACAGGACTAGAGAAAGTAAGTTCAATAGCCAATAGCTGCCCTTGCGTCGCTTTTGGTCCGTCGGAATGGCATACAGATGAGCTGTTTTCCCGATAGGAAATGATTCCGTTTGAAACATGTTCTATTTCTAGGTCCGTCAGAATTTTAGAAAGAAAAAGTCCAATGAAGCACACACACGATCGTAATGTCCGATGGAATGATTCCATCAGACCTTTTCTGCCGGAAAGTCCAGTCATGTGTACGCGGCACTACACACAGAGCACTTCATCTGTTAAGGTAAGCTGATATCTTATACCAGTTTTTATATTTGGAACTGAAGCTCTAGCATCTTAGTCAAAAAGGCATTCGGTTGTCAGACAAGCCAGCGAGCATTCCTTCAAGACATGGGGGTATGGGGTAGAGCTAATTGCAGTACATGCAGCAATACAACCTGTCTGTTCTTGATACATGAATTTTCAGCATGTATCAAACCTTTCTACTTTTTGAACATTGGCTGAAATACTGGCTAACTCCGGACTAAGGCCAGAAATCATAGAAGTAGTAGGCAATGAAGTATCAATATCAGTGTCAATATCAAAAATATCAGCATCAAAAATAGAGTATAATTGGATACGTACTTCATTATATACAGCGAGGTACATAAATTTTGGGACATCGACACAATTCTAATCTTTTTGGCTCTATACACCACCACAATGGATTTGAAATGAAACAAACAAGATGTGCTTTAACTGCAGGCTTTCAGCTTTAATTTGAGGGTATTTACATCCAAATCAGGTGAACGGTGTAGGAATTACAACAGTTTGTATATGTGCCTCCCATTTTTTAAGGGACCAAAAGTAATAGGACAGATTAACAATCATCCATCAAACTTTCACTTTTTAATACTTGGTTGCAAATCCTTTGCAGTCAATTACAGCCTGAAGTCTGGAATGCATAGTCATCACCAGACGCTGGGTTTCATCCCTGGTGATGGTCTGCCAGGCCTCTACTGCAACTGTCTTCAGTTCCTGCTTGTTCTTGGGGCATTTTCCCTTCAGTTTTGTCTTCAGCAAATAAAAAGCATGCTCAATCAGATTCGGGTTAGGTGATTGACTTGGTCATTGCATAACATTCCACTTCTTTCCCTTAAAAAACTCTTTGGTTGCTTTCGCAGTATGCTTCGGGTCATTGTCCATCTGCACTGTAAAGCGCCGTCCAATGAGTTCTGAAGCATTTTGCTGAATATGAGCAGATAATATTGCCCGAAACACTTCAGAATTCATCCTGCTGCTTTTGTCAGCAGTCACATCATCAATAAATTCAAGATAACCAGTTCCACTGGCAGCCATACATGCCCACGCCATGACACTACCACGACCATGCTTCACTGATGAGGTGGTATGCTTTGGATCATGAGCAGTTCCTTTCCTTCTCCATACTCTTCTCTTCCCATCACTCTGGTACAAGTTGATCTTGGTCTCATCTGTCCATAGGATGTTGTTCCAGAACTGTGAAGGCTTTTTTAGATGTTGTTTGGCAAAACTCTAATCTGGCCTTCCTGTTTTTGAGACTCACCAATGGTTTACATCTTATGGTGAACCCTCTGTATTCGCTCTGGTGAAGTCTTCTCTTGATTGTTATCTTTGATACACATATACCCACCTCCTAGAGAGTGTTCTTGATCTGGCCAACTGTTGTGAAGGGTGTTGTCTTCACCAGGGAAAAAATTCTTCGGTCATCCACCACAGTTGTTTTCCGCGGTCTTCCGGGTCTTTTGGTGTTGCTGAGCTCACAGGTGTGTTATTTCTTTTTAAGGATGTTTAAGTTGATTTGGCCACACCTAATGTTTTTGCTATCTCTCTGATGGGTTTGTTTTGTTTTTTAAGCCTAATGATGGCTTGCTTCACTGATAGTGACAGCTCTTTGGATCTCATATTGACAGTTGACAGCAACAGATTCCAAATGCAAATAGCACACTTGAAATGAACTCCGGACCTTTTATCTGCTTCTTGTAAATGGGATAATGAGGGAATAACACACACCTGGCCATGGAACAGCTGAGCAGCCAATTGTCCCATTACTTTTGGTCCCTTAAAAAGTGGGAGGCACATATACAAACTGCAGTTAAAGCATATCTTATTCGTTTCATTTCAAATCCATTGTGGTGGTGTCTAGAGCCAAAAAGATTAGAATTGTGTCGATGTCCCAATATTTATGGACCTGACTGTATTCTTTAAGCCATATACAATACTGCAAAATACCCTAATTATAAATATAAAACAAGAAACTAGAAAAGATTAATACTCTGTTGTCTCTTTCAAGTGAGAGTAGAAGCAGACCCAGGATTCAATTCACTTTTTAGTACAGCCCTGCTTTTTTATAGCACTATTGAAAGACACTGTGAAATTGTTGTTTTAGTGAGATTTTTGGTTTCTTGGGGGTACATATGGCCAACCACTTTGCCCTTTATATTTGGCTACCACTAAAAGGTGTTGGGCACAGTGGAGACTTGGTATAAATAAAAGTCCTGCAAAATGCAATCCAGCAACATATTTGTAGAGGCAGAATTAAAGTGATGTTAAAGACTTGTCTTTTTTTAATTTTTTTAAATAACAAATAAGTTATACTTACCTGCTCCGTCTAATGATTTTGCACAGAGCAGCCTTGATCCTCCTCTTCTCAACTTGCTCTGGGGCCACCCAAGCAGGCTCACTCCCAAGCCATGACTCTGCGTGTCCATTCACACACAGAGCCATGGAATGGCCCCACCCTTTCCCTCTCCTGATTGGCTCACTGGCCAATGGCTCCCGCTGCTGCCTCAGCCAATAAGGTGTGAGAGTCCACAGAGAGCCGAGGCTCTCATGCACATTGCTGGATCAGGATGGGGCTCAGGTTTAAGTATTGGGGGGCTGGGGGGGCTTCTGAACACACACACATAGTATGCATGAAGGTAAAAAAACCTTGAAACTTTAGAACCACTTTAAGAAGACTCAGACCTCACAATAACTTTGCAAGAATCTGAGTGGAGTTAGCTGGTCAAATTTGTTGTGAACTGTTACCCATGTGGACCAATTCACTCATCGCTAATCAAGTCAGGGAAAAATAAGTACAAGGATTTTTATTTTTTTTCAACTGAGTTTGCTTTACATGAAAAGCAAATGGTTTCTGAAAAAAAAGCATAAAATATGTAAAGCACTTATCAGGAATACTATTAGTCCCAGCAGGTTTTTTCCACTCTATTGATGTATGTAAATGTATTTTATTTATTCATTTAATTAATTTGCTTTAATAAATTATTTTCTTTTCAAGTCAAGCAAACAAAAATCAAAACACAATCTGTTTATCTGAAAGAGTATACTATATGTGTGGCTT
This sequence comes from Aquarana catesbeiana, assembly GCF_042186555.1. Lineage (NCBI taxonomy): Eukaryota > Metazoa > Chordata > Amphibia > Anura > Ranidae > Aquarana > Aquarana catesbeiana. Next base: position 315,062,987 of record NC_133327.1, on the reverse strand, counting down.
ACTCAGCGTTCAGAGGATTCAGTCTGTTTCTTTTGTCTGTCCATAAAACAGAAATCAGGGAGGTGAGTATTTTTCACCTTTAAGATTAATCACATATTTCTTCTCATTCCAGTGTTCTCATTCAATACACAACCTGGTTGTTGACACATGTTTGTCCAGCAAGTTTTATTTTTAACAATAAATATAGTATGGGTATGAAATTTGTGACATTTTGTAAGCTATAGTGTTGTAGTAAATGGATGTACCAATTCTCAAAACACCACACTAAAAATGTATTTGAATGCAGACCTTGAATTATGTTAGAGCAATAAGTATATGCACTTTTCAAGGAAATAACTTACATACATTGTCATAGGCATGACAATTATGAAATATAAGACATTTAGAGTTTTTTTCTAAATGCAGAAAATGTACAGACAGTGAGAGTGCAACAGTTTTTTCATTTTTTTAAATAATCTTTATTTTTTTACCTTCTATATATTCCTTAACTCAAGTTGGACTGTAAAACTGCCCATGTGCTAATAATTGGCCAGCATAGGTGATTTTAAGTATTGTCTACCAATCGGTGGCTCATGTATTGGCCTGCCCCAGTTTTTAAATCCTATGACTTATAAAAGAGAGAAGGAGGAGAGAGAGGGAGAGAAATTGTGTCATAGTCTACTGCAGGGCTCAAAATTTCAAGTCCTGAGCTACTAGCCATGCCTCAAGGGTTTCTCACCACCAGTTGCCCTGAAGTGAATTAAATGAAGTCAGAAACTTGACAGCTTCAAAAAGATTTGGCCATTGGATAGTAGGTTTGCACTGATACCACTTTTTTAAGACCGAGTACAAGTACAAGTACCTTTTTCAAGTACTCGCCTATACCGATTACCAATACTTTTTTTTAAATGTCATGTGACAGTGGCACTAATATGCAGTAGTGTCAGTAGTTTTTTTTTACAATTTTATTTTTTATTGATGTATACAATTTATTCATTTTTGTTTTTTTTTTTTTTGTTTTTTTAACAATGCTTTATTTTAACTTAACTTTTAAATATTTATTAAACGTTTTTCTTATTTTTTTCTTATTATTATTTTGTTGGGGGTGGGGGGCTTTGGTGAGATATCAGGGGTCTATCTCCCCTTTGAGACAGGGAAAAGGACTGAGAATAGAAATTCCCCAGTCCCTTTCTCTGCACTGAAGATGAATGGACAGGAGACAAAGGCCCCTCCCATTCATAAACTGAAGCATCGTAAACACAGTTGCTCAGTCATGAATGGACACAGTCATGTATTCGGAAAAGAAGTAGCCGGTATATGACATATTTACTGGCACCTTCCTCCGCTCTTAATCCCGACACATCCGGGACAATGGAGGACTGGTGGAAGAGCCGGAGAGCTGGGGAGGACACAGGGGGACCCGGAGGAGCACATGGATGTGGACACAGGGGACACGGGGAGCACAGAGGGGGCAGGACACAGAGACCCGGGAAGCACAGGGAGGTTCTAGGAGGAGGACACAGGGGACAGTCGGTGTGGCGGTGGAGGCAGTTACAAGCACTGATCTCCCTGACTGCTGTAGGAGGGAGAGGAGGAGAAGCAGCTGTCAGAAAAGCTATACAGGGAGATCAGTGCTTGTAACTTCCCCTACCGCCACACCAATCATGTCTGAGGCTGCCCAGGTATCGGATCAAGCATCAGAGCCTTTGCATGAGTACAGTACTCATGCAAATACTTGATATCTGCACCGATACTGATACTAGTACCGGTATCGGTGCAACCCTATAGGATAGCTTTATCAGTTCAACTTCAAAAAAGATGTAGTAATTTGATGCTATATCAGCTCCAGCTTCAAAAAGATGTGGTCATTGCAAGGCAATATATGCTACTCTACACAGTTTTTTAGACTGCAACCCATATATTTAAATTGATACAGGTTGTACTGTTAATGCAATTCTCATTATTGAAATCTAAATTAATATCCATTGTTCTGACAAGTAGCGAAAAGAGGCAACGGTGACAAGGACGGTACCTGTCAACCCAATCATTGGCAAAAGATTAGCTACCTCTGGGGACAACCACTTAGGGTTGGAGAATTATTTCAGGGTCTAGTACCCTTAACCACTCGCTTACTGGGCACTTAAACCCCTCTCCTGCCCAGACCAATTTTCAGCTTTCAGCGCTGACGCACTTTGAATGACAATTGCGCAGTCATACAACACTGTACCCAAAATACATTTTTATCATTTTTTTCCCACAAATAGAGCTTTCTTTTGGTGGTATTTAATCACAGCTGGGATTTTTATTTTTTGCTAAACAAACAAAAAAAAATCATGTCTCATAGTTTGTTATAAAATTTTGCAAACAGGTAATTTTTCTCCTTCATTGATATGCGCTGATGAGGCGGCACTGGTGGGCACTGATAGGCTGCACTGATGGGCATGGATAGGCACAGATAAGGCGGCACTGATAGGCACTGTTAAGGCGCCACTGATAGGCACAGTTAAGGCGGCACAGATAAGGCGGCACTGATGGGGACAGATAAGGCGGTACTGATGGGCACACATAAGGTGGCACTGATGGCCACTCATGGGCGCTGATGGGTGGCACTGATGGGTGGCACTGATGGGCACTGATAGGTATCACTGATGGGGGGCACTGATAGGGGGAATGATGGGCACTGATGGGGGGCACTGATGGGTGGCAGTGATGGGGGGCACTGATGGGCACTGGTAGGTGACACTGATGGGCACTGATAGGTGGCACTGATGTGCAGCACTGTTGTTGTGGCACTGATTGTGGGCGCTGATGGGTGGCACTGTGGGCGCTGATGGGTGGCACTGTGGGCACTGATGGTTGACGCTGGTTGGAACTGGTAGGTGGCACTGCTGCCTATTGCTAGGTGTCACTGGCAGGGGGCACAGATGATCGCCATGATCCGGACTGATGTCCCTCTCACAGCCGCCGGTGATCGGCTTCTCTTTCCTCCTCATGCTGTCAGCGTGAGGAGAAAAAATAGCCGATTACCAGCTCTGTTTACATCACATGATCAGCTGTCATTGGCTGACAGCTGATCACGTGGTAAGAGGTTGGGACCAACCCCTTACTCCGATCTGTGATCAGGCGAGTCTCATAGACTCGCTGATCACCGAGCGCGCCGCTCGCGCCCTGCAGGGGGCGCGCAGGCCGCTCGTGCACGGGACGACGTCAATAGACATCATCCCGGCAAAGCAGGTCCGCGCTGTTGCCGTCATTCGGCAATAACGTGGATCTGAACTGGTTAAGGATGGAAAATTGAATCACTTTAAGGAGGGCGTCTAACCATGATGAACCTTAACACTTGACCCCAAAGGAAGAGATGATAGATAAATATAGGTGGGTGGTGAAATATATTCAGTATTGGGATCGGTGGACTGGGAAGAACTATTCCAAAAGAGGTACTTTTAAGCCTAAGGCTTGGAAGGACCTGTGGTGTGATCATCATAAAAAATTACATGCCCAAATGAAGGGATGCTTGGATTGCATTGATGATAAAATCCATGAACAGGGCTGAGGGTGTGAGTGTTTTTACTGCAGAATTTAAGGAAAAAACACACCATATGACCCTTAGCAGTAGAGACAAGCAAAACAGCCTCTAAACCCCCTATTGGAAACCACTCCCACAAAAGCTTGAATTTGACCCTTTCAAACTGAAGCCTCCCTGCTCTTGAGTGATTCAGTTAATTGCAATTTGCTAGCAAAAGGTTTGCTCTCCTAAATGAGTGAATTTATAGAGAATGGAGTGGAAATGAAAATCCCTTCTGATCCTGACCAACACCAAATGGTAGAAACCTGGGATAGCATTATTGCCTTGTGTACATTGGAACCAGACACAAGTATTTCAGGGAGCTTGCCCAATGACTTATCCAAAAGCACAAATCCATATGTTTGGACTAAGTGGGACTTATGATCCACTGCTCCTTAGATCAAACTAAAACCTGATGCTATCATACCTAGGTTACCTCTGTATCCATTAAAACTGGCTCAAGTGGAAGGAATTAGAGACCAAATAAAACACCCCCTAAGGGACAGTATGTTGGTAAAAGTGAGTTCACCAGCTAATACACCCTGTAAAAAAAACAGGCCAAAATGTTTACCAGATGGTGCAAGACCTGAGGGCAATTAACAAAATCATCAAAGAAGCTGCACTAGTGGTGCTAAATCCTCAAACCATTCTGAATAACATACTATCTTCCAATCAATGCTTCACAGTTATTTATTTGAAGGGCCTTTTTCACTATATCGCTCCACTTGGACAGTCTATATTTGTTTGCCTTCAGTTTAGAATAGAAGTATCCCTGAACGAGGTTGCCCCAGGGCAGGGTATCCAAGCCAAATGAATACAGCTAAGCAATGAAAGAAGGCCTTGACAGATGGCACTGTCTGGAGGGTATCACTCTCCTTTAGTATGTGGATGACTTGCTGATTGGAGTAGACATGAGAGGTGCATGTAGAGATGCCACTATTTCCTTGTTGAATCACCTTGGAGATGAGGGGTGCAGAATATCCCCTTCCAAGTTACAATAAAACATGGACAGAGTTGTGTTTTTGGGTTTGCATTTCCCAAGGAAAAAAACACTTGACAGAAGACTGAAAGAAAGCTATAAAATGCCATAAAATGCAAAATAATTGAGGGGATTCCTAGGGTTGGTTGGATATTGCTGACAATGGATACCAGAAATGCCCAGAGTTTGTAAGCCACTCTATGACTCTGTAGACCAACAGGGGAAACTGGAACACAGTAAAGAGCAAATGCATGCTATTCAGACCTTGAAAGCTGAAATCAGTGAAGCCCCATGCTTTAGGGTCTGCCAGACTGTAAAAAGGGATTCAGACTTAACTGTCATGAGTCCAGAGGCCATGCTGCTGGAGACCTGACACCGGACCATTGAGGATATGACAAGGCTATTAGCTATTATAGTTGTCAGATGGACACAGTTGTCAATGTGATGGCACCCTGCCTGAGGAAAGTAGCGGCAGCTGCTGAGATGCTGACCAAGACTGTGGACATTGTGTTAGGGAACTGTTGTGGAATCTCATATTAGCCAATGTATTTCATATTATATATATTGATTTGCATATATTTTATTGATAATTATTATTCATATTATTATATAGTAGTGGTTTTATCAATATTATTATTCAATAAGTAAAGCAATAATTATTAATCTTTAATAATGTATACTGTGTTTTCCATAGATTTAGAAAGTCTTCATTTATAAGTGTTGAACTTTAAATGACCTCTGCTTTATGACAAGTACTTGTACACAGGTGTTCTCGAAAATGTATTAAGATAGTTTACTGGGTGAAAGTTCATTAGGATAGATTCAAGTAATATAGAATTGTCTCAAGTCTGAAATGCATATAAATCAGACAGATAAAGATATGAAAACAGGTGGTTTAGAAATAATTAAAGTTATGTACAGTACATTAAATTAAGTTTGACAAGGTCAAACAAAGGTCTGCTTGTGCCCTCATTAAAACTGTTAAAATACATACATATAGTGAGACATATAACACATCTGGTGGGGTTATTGAAAGTTCATTGTCTCAGTCGTAAATCTGCAACTCCTTGAAGCTAGTATCAAGATAAGAAGAGCTTGATAAGACAGCTAGGTGCCAGACTGTCTCTACACAGCTGTTTTTAATTGGACAAACCCAGTTATAAAACACTTTAATGAACATATAGGAATTTTGGGAATAATTAAGTTTATCTGGTTGTAGAACAAGTGTCAGATTTATGGTTGGTTACTTTGACGTAGATCTTAGTTACTCAAGGACCACCCCACAATAACTATCAAACCCTCCGACAAAGGGGGGAACATCGTAGTAATGGACAACGAGCTGTACATTAACATGTGCACTCAAATACTTGACAACCATGACTGGTATTGCAAGATACCGGTTATGAAAATTGAGAGATATCACAGGGAGTTTTACACCTTGATTGACCGTGTCTACAGTGAGGGCGTCATCAATAAGGCTGAATGGGACTTCCTATGTACCCCACACCCACGCACCCCTACTTTTTATGCCCTACCCAAGGTGCATAAAAGTCTCACATGCCCACCCGGGAGACCGATCATCTCGGGTAACGGCTCCCTGACTGAGCGACTCAGCCAATATATAGACGGATACCTACGCCCCCACGTCCTCAAGCTCCCCAGTTACATCCGGGACACCCCACACCTCTTACAAAATATCGATGGCCTCTGCATCCCTCCAGAGTCAGTACTCGTGGCAGTGGATGTGGAGGCCCTCTACAGTTCCATACCACATGACAAGGGCCTTTCCTGTATACGGCACATACACTCACTTAACAGTCAGTACAACCAAAAGACCAATGAGTTTTTACTAGCAGCACTCGAATTTACCCTCACCCACAACTTTTTCACATTTAATGGTTCCCACTACCTCCAGGTGCAGGGCGTCGCGATGGGGACTTCTTGTGCCCCATCGTACGCCAACCTGTACCTGGGGGAGTGGGAACATATGATACAGGAATCCACGCACTTCGTCCCATACATGGAGAGCGTCGTCATGTGGTATCGCTACATCGACGATGTTCTCCTAGTGTGGAACGGACCAACATCTCTATTACCTACGTTCCTTCAGTCACTCAATAACAATGATTTCAACCTATCTTTCACCATGACTTGGGACCACGAGTCGATCACTTTCCTTGATGTTACCATCTACAAGGATAGTGAGGGTTCCCTTAGCACCAGCCTCTTCAGAAAATCCTCTGCAGGCAACTCCATACTTCATGCCAGCAGTTTTCACCCTCAACCACTCATCGCCTCCATCCCATACAGCCAATATCTTCGCACTAGAAGAAACTGTACTGACGACACAACTTTCATCAAAGAAGCTAAAACCCTACAAACACGATTACGCGCCAGAGGATATTCCAATTCCTGCCTCAAAAAAGCATATAAGAGGGTCTGTGCCAGAACACGCAATGATATATTGTACAACCCCTCAACCAAAAAACCCAAACCCCAACCCATCTCCATTATTACTAGGTTTTCTAACCAACACATGGCTATCAAGAAAACCATATCCAAATACTGGCACATGCTCACCATGGACCCCTCTATCGGTCCCTTTGTACCCCCCACACCGTCACTCACTTACAGACGGGCTGGCTGTCTTCGAGATCAGCTTGTCATGAGCGAATTCAAAGACAGGGGAAAACGTGACCCATGTAAGAACAAAGGTACTTTTACGTGTGGCGGATGTAATTATTGCAGGTTTCTCAACACCTCCAAACACATCACCCTGCCCAATGGCGAACCCTTCAAACCTAGACACTACGCCAATTGCAAAACATGTGGAGTAGTCTACCTACTCACATGTGAATGCACATGCTTTTACATAGGGAAAACCATCCAGGAGTTTTGGCGCAGGGCTTACAGACACATTACAGCCATGCAAACCTGCAACCCAAACCTACCCTTGGGCCGCCATGTTACCAACATACATGATGGCATCTGCCCAAAATTTTGGTTTATCATCCTCGATCGTGTACATACCGGTATACGTGGAGGGGATACTAACAAAACACTTCTACAATTAGAACAGAGGTGGATTTTTAGACTCAGAGCCACCCAACCCCCAGGGCTAAACACGTGCATATCCTTCAGACCATTTCTGGAGGGTTTCGCGTCTGGGGGCTCTGAATGGGAACCAGATGAGACCCCCTTCTAAATCTGAACACATATACATTATCTGTGCCCCTTTTTTTCCTTTCCCCTTTTTTTTTTTTTTTACCACCCCCCCCCCCCCCCCCAAAGTCACATTTTGTATATATTTTGTATATTATGTATATAGCAGTTTTCTCTACCCTTCGTATTTATATCCACAAGACCCTTGAGGTATACTTTGCATTTCATGTTCTGTACTTATTTATTGGGCTCATCATCATCATTGGCCCCATCACCCCTCTTGCTGCTTTTCCTTCTGGCCAATCTCCACTCTGCCATTTTTCCCCTTTTTTTCTTTCCCCCCTGTGTGTTCTCTGTTTATAGTTCCTGACGTTTTGCACACCACCACTGGGTCTGTCCTGCCCCTTCTCCTCATACTGCGGGACCATCCCGCTCCGGCCCGTGCTGCCGGATTTTTTCCTCACTCGGCGCGGGGGGGGCCACCCGACGCGACTACGTTGCTGCGGGTGGTGTTCTCGTAACCAGGAGACACTGGATCGGAATTCGACCCGGCGTCTCCCGACTCCCGCGCCGCGGGCCTTCGGCGCGGGTCTCGGCTCCACCCCCGTGCGGCGTGTGTCATCACGCCGCCGGGGGATACACGTCACCGCACCTGGAGGCTCACATGCACTCTGGCGGCGGTGTCTTGTGGGGCCGGTGCGCGCGCCCCAGGCTCGGGGGGCGTCCACCTCTCCACCCATTGGCTGCGCCCGCGACCAATCGCGGGCGCGGCTTTACTATATGTAGAGGCTGTTCATTATACTCTCCCACGGCGTCCTTCATCCTAGAACGCTGAATCGCACCATACTCAGCCTGCACCTGGGACCCCATCGAGGTAAGACTGCCTCATATTGGACTCACGTTACTTTGGGGCTATACCTGGCTCACTGTCCCCTTCCTTACCTCTTGATAGACTGAACTCTGGAAGTCTCTCCTGGCCTGGCACCCTTGTCCTCCTCAGTGCCTTGCAATATCTTTGGGCTGGTACCATACCACTCCCCTGCCTGCAACAACAGGGACCCCCTTACTTTGGGGGTCATCCGGCTGGAGCACTACACCTGGGGGTCATCCGGCTGGAGCACTACATCTAACCATACAAGACCCAGACCTAGATGTCGTCTGCCCTAAGGCCGCCCCCCCAGCCTCCCGCCAACAAACTACTGACGGACTCACCCAGGTATGCTAACCATGTCAATGCCTATTATTCCTCAATGGGTTACCACACACCTGTGGTCCCATTTACACTTATGCATTACATGTCCACAGGTATGCTTACATACTCTCCCTTGCCTCTTCATTACCTCACCCTCTCCCTCACTTTTGTTCCCTACAGACTGGAGCCTCTTCCAGGATTTTTCCACTCACCGGTGGCCTTTTTTGACGCCCTCTGTTGGGGAATTCTTCCCTGGTGGCCGCGCCTGGGGTGGCACTTTTGCCTTGCGGGTTGTGGACCAGGAGCAGGACATACCTCTATCTCCAGTGGTGTTACGTTTCCCCCCCCAGGACCTTCCCCCTTTTTAATATGTATGCAGCATTTGACACATGCCATCCAAGCAATACTATATGGTTAGTAACCGTTGTGCTTGTTCATATACATTGTATACTCATTTTTTAATCATCACCTTCTTGATACATTTATGTCTGTATATATCATTGATGACAACATCCTTACTATTGGTTTACAATTGTTTTTTCAATTTATAGACATACCCTTGCTCGCTGATTCCAATCTGATACCCCTGAGGAAGAGTATATATCTCGAAACGCGTCGGGTACTCCCCGCATATGTGTTCCATGTGTTTTGGAGTTCTATGATTGTGAATTATCCTTTGCATTTTGTATTGCTTTTCTCTTGTATGTATCACGTATGCTGCACATTTACCCCATGTACCACAGATCCATTTAAAGATCTATACTACTAATAAACACTTTATCATATAAATTTTGTTATCTCCCACACTCTTTATGACCTGTGAGTAGGTGTTCCCTTTAAAAGTCCCGTAAGAGGATCAATTTCCATGTAGCTAGTTTAATTTGGGATGCGGGTTCACCTACCCCATAGACCAACTTAGCACCAATCCCTGTCCATTTAGATCTTAGTGACCAATCATATGTAAGACAGATAGTTGAGATAAGACTTGTGAAATGGTATATAAATGCAAGCTCTGTAATTGTTAGACAGACAAGTCAGATAGGAGCTCATAAGGCTGAACTCTATGTATGCTGCCCTATTGCACGGGTCATAGAGGTCAGAACCAATGGGCAAGTATCTGTCCTAACTTGTCCCCTCGGACAAGTCAGATAGGAGCTCATAAGGCTGAACTCTATGTATGCTGCCCTATTGCACGGGTCATAGAGGTCAGAACCAATGGGCAAGTATCTGTCCACAACTTGTCTCCTCTTACGAGTCAGAGAAGACTTCTTGACTTGTTCCAGAATGTGGTCTCAGGTGAATTTCCCTCAAAAACTTGGTCGAGCTGGAACCCAGAACTCTGTGAGGGGACCAGACCACTGGTCGACCGGCTGGTCCCTATCAGGTGACAGGTTCCCAAGAATTGGCAGTAAAGACCCATTCTGGTTCAAGGTGAGAACACTTCACAATTGTTTCAATTTGGTTAGAGGATAAGAATACTTATATCTAATATGCATGCATTGTAAGAAACTGTATAAATTAGACCTGTATATTGTAATATTTTGAACATGAACCTGTATGTTATCAGCTGTTAATAAACCTGCATTGCTGAAGTTCTGCCTGGTTCGATACTTTACTATTCTACTTCATTTGGTGGCCCGTACGGGGACAGCATAACCTCAACTCCGATCTTGCCTAACTCCATGCTGGTGAGGCACTGAGCTCAACACAATATTGCGCAATATATCAGGTTAGCAGACACCTATTATTAGTTCTGCATTGTGTTGTGCCGTGTTTTGCTAGCGCTAGGAGGGGCAGGTGGTTGTTGTTGGGGTATCGCTGTCCACCAGGCAGATCTTTGTGATGGTAGGTTGGGTTTTCTCAACTGTGAATGCCTTAAAATGTATTGTACAGGATGAAATACCCTGGGTAAAAAAAAAAAAAAAATGGAAATTTTTTTCCAGAGGGGTACCCCTGTAGAAGGCTGGCTACTCTCTGTGTGAACCTACCTTTAACATGCATGTTGGTATCCTAGACTGAATAAATCAGTCTAGAAGAGGTATATTTTGATTGGTATCCTAGACCTACAAAAGGTCTGGATGAGGTTTTGGGGTAAATGTTTTGACCCCTGGAGAACCTACCTTTAACATGCATGTTGGTATCCTAGACTGAATAAATCAGTCTAGAAGAGGTATATTTTGATTGGTATCCTAGACCTACAAAAGGTCTGGACGAGGTTTTGGGGTAAATGTTTTGACCCCTGGAGAACCTACCTTTAACATGCATGTTGGTATCCTAGACTGAGTAAATCGGTCTAGAAGAGGTATATTTTGATTGGTATCCTAGACCTACAAAAGGTCTGGACGAGGTTTTGGGGTAAATGTTTTGACCCCTTGAGAACCTACCTTTAACATGCATGTTGGTATCCTAGACTGAGTAAATCGGTCTAGAAGAGGTATATTTTGATTGGTATGCTAGCCCTACAAGAGTTCTGGAAGAATTGGTATCCTAGACTGGTAAGTCCAGTTTGGAAAAGGTTCTTGAGTTGCCTAAATTTATATGCATGTTGGTATCCTGGATTGGCAATCAATCTGGAGGAGGCTTTGGGGTTATCAGACCCCTGGAAAGCCTAAGTTAAAAACAAAAACAGTACTGATATGTAGCTACTAGTAGAAAAAGGTACCTTTGTTTCGTATAATATTGAACATTAAAATTGTGGTGTAAAATAATACTCATGAGTTTAGAAATGTCAGGAGAGGTAAGTCCTGACAGGTAAATAAGGTAAAGGTTTTGGAGCTCCATTTGTTAACAAAGTTAAAAGGTATGTATTGTCTTTGTGCTATAAGTGTATGTGTTTATATGTATCTGTTGTAATGGTCTGTGTACTAACTGAGTTAAGATGAAGGTTGAGACATTCCTGATCGCCGTGGCAAGCAGGGCTTGGCGGTTTTTCGTGTCATGAGACAAGCGTTTTGGTAAGGAGACGTATGTGCGTACGGTGCCTATTGGCTTTACTCTGAGCACTGCTGTCCATAAGTAATTACTAACTATCCTGTCAGTTTTAATAATTTTGTGAATGTTTGTATATTTATATATAGTCAGGAATTTGTGTTCATGTGTATGCATACTTTGCTAGGTGGAGTGACTGTGTATTGCTATATAGAAAACAGAAGATAATGACATTTTGTTAATAAATGTTCACAAATGTAAGTTAATTTCTTTGTAATCTTTGTAGACTGTTAGGGAATATTATATGTGTGAGGGAGACTGATCATCTCCCAAATTAGGTTAGAATAAGTCTGTAGTGGTTGTAAAAACGTTGGTGTGAAAGGACCCTGTGTGTTAGTTCTATGAGTGAATTGTAAGAAGTATGTAACTGATGCTGAATTCTGCATAGTGTATGATGAATAGGGAAATGGTATGTATCCTCCATACAAATGCAATTAGAACTTTCTGTGTCATATATTTGATTTCGTGACACTTGTTATTAGTATTTGATAGGAGGATTTATATTTATATGAGTTAAATGTGTGTGTGTGTTTTTTTTTGTATGAGGTGTAAAATGAATCCCTATGTGATTGATTGTATGTGTCTTTCGTTGAGAGGCTAGGGATTGATACATCTATGGTGACTGATTGACTTTAGCGTCAAAGTTCTAAATGTTATTGGCAGTGAGTGAGTGTGTGTGTGGAAGGCACGGTTCATTAATCTTTTTTATATTCTTTTTGAATATGTACCTTAGCTAGATAGCGCCATGAATGAGCTGAGGGAGTTAGAAGTTATTTAAACCATAGAAAAAAGAAAGTTGTTCGTTTTAAGTAATTTACGACACAAAGTTCACTAATATTTTTTTGTATCCAGCATACTGCTTCTGGAAGGAAAAATCTGTAGATAAATTCAATGTTGCTAATGTAATTAATGTCATGCTTAAAAACATTTTACAGTTGTAGGTTTTACATGTTAAGCAAGATAATGTATTTCTTTCAGTATGAGTGTAGGAGAGCAGAAAAGTATAGTCACCATTTTAGAAAAAGCTGTCTGCACGTATGTGCAACAACTACATTAAATCACTTTTTGTGACAGCTCATCTCAGTGCTCTGTACTGAGATAAAGGGGCACGTTTAGGTGCCTTTAGACAGAAACTGGATGAGCTGACCAGAAAATAAATAAAATCTCAGAATACGTTCTTATTCTTAAACATTTGTTGATTTTTTATTAGAATATAAACTGTAGATTATAATAGGTATTTTGTCTTTTATATTATGGACTGTAGTAGTGAAAGGTGCATTTTGTTTTTAGTGTATCACTCTTGTAAGTAGGGTGCTTATTCTCCCTTGTAGCTTTTGTTGTTTATTTTGTCATGTCCCTATCTTATTGTACAGTATTATGTATACTGTCATCTTTATATATTTGCCTACTTAGTAGTAATCACAAAGATAGTAATGGGATTTATTTATTTGGTACAAAGGAACTCCAAATTTATATTTATTTCTTATTTTCTAAAAAGAATAGTGAAGAGTGATGCATGGTAACAGTGCTACCATCTTATTATATGTGCTATATGTAGCACATACAGGGGGGTGAATTAGATAATTAGAGTCCTAATTTTTAATCTTAGCTGGTAAGCTCTGGTGAGCAAGGTCCCTTATTGGTATTGGCTAGAACTTATTTTGTCCTACCTGATTACAATATTTAGTAATTATCAGGTTGATTATTAGTTTGCCTAAATAAATAATTTGTTTCTTTATTCCAGGAGCAGCCAGCACGTTTTCATATGTAAAGTTATACTTTGTAAAATTTCACTCCTTTTGATTTTTTTATTATTCAAGTTCCTAGTTATGCTACTACAGGTGGCAAAGTCAGTTTTTTGATTAGGGTCACTCTGCATTAATATGATCTAATTAACAATAAAATTTGTATATAATTATTCTTAAGGAAGGGACAGTAATGCACATTTTCTTAACCTCTTTAGATTTAACAGACTGTGCAAGTGACCATGTAATTTTATTTTGATTTCTTTTTAATTATGAACAATCACAATGTAGTTTCACAAAATGTAGTTCTTCAAAGTCTATTTTGTGTGCCTGTATATAGACTTTATTGCAATGAAAGAACAAAGCTGTAGATATAGATATACTTTAATAAATGTATGCTCCTTTTTAAAGTAAATCAAAGTTTTTCAAATGGTCATGCAAATGTATGAGACAACAGCTAAGTGTCTGATGTGGGAAATTTTTCCCAGGATTGGAGTGTATACAGCACTGATATCAGATAATTGTACCCATTTTTTATGAAAAATCAGTTCCATTCTGCTCTATGCTTGGCATAGACGATAGAACCTTGTGTCCACACTCATATTCATTGGTGGATAGGTTGTATGGGCTGTTGTAGACCAAATTAAATACAATTTGCTGGGCCATATGAAACTTTGGATAGATTTGTCACTAAGTTTAGGAGTTCTAGAGGCAAATGATAGTTGCTTAGACTTCATGCTGTACAGCGGGAGATAAAATGTTCATGTGTTTAAAATAATTAACCAAATTGGTGTAGTTTTGTTTCTAAACAGATCCTTGTTTTAGATGTGATCTCTTGTTCCAATCAAAGCCACTAAAGGAATGTATGTCAGTAACCCTTGATGACTGCAAGTACATTAAAGATCATAAAAGGAAGTGGAAGAATTCACAATTCAAGTGTCAGTTTAAATCCACATTTGTGACAGTGACATTTTCCATTTCTATAGTATAGTCAAAGTCTGAGTGAGATTACCAAAAGTGTTATTCACATAAGTGCAAGTGGAATACATACAAGAGACTGTTGCAGACAAAGACATTGGAAGTATTTCAGTAATGGACAATGCTAATTAATTATATGTGATACTTTGTATGTAGAGACTTACTGTTGTTTTGTTTGTTATATATGTTATAAGTATTAATATTGTGAACACCTTAAGGTGGAACTTTGGTCAGAAAATTAATTCCTGCTGGATCACTTGAGGCTGAACCCTTTTTGCAGGTGTAGCTATGAAGCACAGTAAAAATAAGTGCCTATACTGTTTACAATCCACTGTTCCACCCTGCTCTACACAGGCTCAGTTGTGCTCTATTTTTTTGCACTGCTTAAAATCTAGAGGCCAGTCTGCTGACAGCCTAAAATTCTACTGCTGTTCAAAGGTTCTGGGCTTCAGTAGAATGGTAGCATAATAATTAATGTGGAATGTATTTTTCTTGGTAATAAACCTTGTTTTATCACATTTTTGTGAGTAGAGTTCCACTTTGTGTAAATGTTCAATCATTATAAACAAATAGTTTTATCATTTTTTGCTTAAAAAAAAAAAAAAAAAAGTGGAGAGGTGTAATGTAATGAGTATGACATTATCGCTAAAGACTGTATGCTATTGATGCTTTATAGGATATGTTATGATATTTGTCTTGATATTGTTTTATAATTCATGTTTTAAGACATAGGAGAGATAGGCTACTGACTTAGACAGTATAGCAGTGACTGACAGAAGAGACCCATGCTGACTGTTATTGTATAATATTCTGCAGTATAGTATGTGCAGAAATGGACAAAAAGTGAAATGGTTTTGGGTTTAGCAAACTTTGTGGGAAGACTACAAAATTAAAACTAATGAAATTTCTGGACTGACTATATTGACAGTATGACATGACCAGGGTAATAGTGACTGATAGTTGGAGTCAAGGTTAAGAAATGATAAAAATTTTACAATTATTGTATGGGAAATAGTATAGGTTGGGAAATGTAAAAAGAATAGTCTATATAAAATACTTTGTAGTGAAAACATGTACTTCAAGGGATTTATAATAATAAATATTATTAATATTGTAAGAGTATTGTATTATGATAAAACTATATAGATACATGTATATTATTTTAGCGGATGTTGTAGAAGTAAAAGGAACACACTAAATTAAGTTATTAGATAAGATGAGAGTGTAGGAGCCATTGCTTTGTAGGTTGCCCTGAAATGCTTGCCAGAGGCCTATTGTATCCTGACACTGACTTTATTTTTATTTTTATTTTTATAACTATATTTTTGAAGTGTATTTAATATCCAGACAAATATCGGGTGATCGCAGAAGACATGATGCAACTTGTTACAAATGGTAATTGCTACAAAGGAAGGATTTCATGCAATAAAGGAACATCTGAGACTTGTACCCTTGCAGAACAGGTATGCACTGAACTTGTGTCTTACAGCATCCAAAGCAGCTTGTGCTATGATACTGGACCAGCAACTGATGATGAAGAAGGAGATCTCTCCAAAAAACATTAAGCACTTGGCTAAGCTGAAAAGACCTATGCAAGAAAAGGCAGAGCCTTATGGGACTGAGTCTGCTGAATGCTCCTTGGGACCACATACTTGGCTTTCATTCACTAACTAAACGGATTGTTCCTCTTCCCTGATATCCTTGATGTGATGTTGCTGAGTAACTGTTGCCTGTTGCAAGTAGTTTGTGGCAAGAATGATCACGATGCCACTGAGACTGACAACTATGTTTTCCGTGCCACATATGGAGAAGGACTTTGCAGCTACAGAAGAAGATGCAGTGTGTTTTTGATTGGACTGATTTAATTTATTTTTTATTTTTTGGACTGATTTATTTTTATTTTTTTTTGGACAATTTATGTGATCAGTGTTGGGTGCATGGGGTCTCTGAGGAGCATGGTGGGTGATCTGTACTGTAATTGCTGTGAGGCTTATGCCTCAACAGGGGGGAAATGTTGTGGAATCTCATATTAGCCAATGTATTTCATATTATATATATTGATTTGCATATATTTTATTGATAATTATTATTATTATTATTATTCATATTATTATATAGTAGTGGTTTTATCAATATTATTATTCAATAAGTAAAGCAACAATTATTAATCTTTAATAATGTATACTGTGTTTTCCATAGATTTAGAAAGTCTTCATTTATAAGTGTTGAACTTTAAATGACCTCTGCTTTATGACAAATACTTGTACACAGGTGTTCTCGAAAATGTATTAAGATAGTTTACTGGGTGAAAGTTCATTAGGATAGATTCAAGTAATATAGAATTGTCTCAAGTCTGAAATGCATATAAATCAGACAGATAAAGATATGAAAACAGGTGGTTTAGAAATAATTAAAGTTATGTACAGTACATTAAATTAAGTTTTGACAAGGTCAAACAAAGGTCTGCTTGTGCCCTCATTAAAACTGTTAAAATACATACATATAGTGAGACATATAACACATCTGGTGGGGTTATTGAAAGTTCATTGTCTCAGTCGTAAATCTGCAACTCCTTGAAGCTAGTATCAAGATAAGAAGAGCTTGATAAGACAGCTAGGTGCCAGACTGTCTCTACACAGCTGTTTTTAATTGGACAAACCCAGTTATAAAACACTTTAATGAACATATAGGAATTTTGGGAATAATTAAGTTTATCTGGTTGTAGAACAAGTGTCAGATTTATGGTTGGTTACTTTGACGTAGATCTTAGTGACCAATCATATGTAAGACAGATAGTTGAGATAAGACTTGTGAAATGGTATATAAATGCAAGCTCTGTAATTGTTAGACAGACAAGTCAGATAGGAGCTCATAAGGCTGAACTCTATGTATGCTGCCCTATTGCACGGGTCATAGAGGTCAGAACCAATGGGCAAGTATCTGTCCTAACTTGTCCCCTCGGACAAGTCAGATAGGAGCTCATAAGGCTGAACTCTATGTATGCTGCCCTATTGCACGGGTCATAGAGGTCAGAACCAATGGGCAAGTATCTGTCCACAACTTGTCTCCTCGTACGAGTCAGAGAAGACTTCTTGACTTGTTCCAGAATGTGGTCTCAGATGAATTTCCCTCAAAAACTTGGTCGAGCTGGAACCCAGAACTCTGTGAGGGGACCAGACCACTGGTCGACCGGCTGGTCCCTATCAGGTGACAGGTTCCCAAGAATTGGCAGTAAAGACCCATTCTGGTTCAAGGTGAGAACACTTCACAATTGTTTCAATTTGGTTAGAGGATAAGAATACTTATATCTAATATGGATGCATTGTAAGAAACTGTATAAATTAAACCTGTATATTGTAATATTTTGAACATGAACCTGTATGTTATCAGCTGTTAATAAACCTGCATTGCTGAAGTTCTGCCTGGTTCGATACTTTACTATTCTACTTCAGAACTCATTGGAAGTTTGTTTAGCCCATGAGGTTTATTTGGTCGTGCAGAACCTGACATCCAAAGCACATTTCATCAGCGTGGCTGACCAAATACGAACTGGCACATTTAACACATTGTATAGCCGGGGAGCGGGGGAGGTTGCAGATGCCGGTGTGTGCACAGCAGCCGCACAGATAAAGGAACCACCATAAAACAGGAGGGCCCAAGCCTAAAATGTAAAGCAGACAACAAGGATTAAAGATCAAGAAGCTATATACTAATCTGTGAGAACAACTCCTGGATAGGAGTTTAGCATCTCCCGCATCCAGGTTCCCCTTTTTATGGAGGCTAGTGGTCCAGTCACAGTCTAAGGAGCGGTTTAGTGGTGTCTCCATCTCAAGAAAGGCCCCGACCGGGTTAAGGTCACAAGCTTTCTTAAGCTTGCCAGTTGGTAAGCGTGTATTTTACTCATATCACAGTGGTGCGGTGAAGGTATCCAGTTTCATTCGCTAATTATTTCTGGAAGAGACCCATGCTGGGGTTCCTCATCCGTTTCACCTTTGAATATTGTCACTGTTAGAACTGTACTGACTCAATTGATCAGATTATGGACTTTATGCATTATTTATCACTATTGTGACATTTATTTATCACATTTTGGTTTACAGCGCTGCTTCTTCTATTTTATTTATTGTTTAGTGTGTGTATCTCACCTATAAGCGGCTGCTTTTTCTTCTTTTTTATTGTATGTCATTTATTACTTGATTGTGCTAATTGTTTAAGGGTATACAGCGCGGTGCTTTTTCTTCTTTATACATTTAACACCCGCAAATATTAAACTCAAAAGGTGTGTGAATTTAAATCCAGCTACGTTGCTACCAGAGACACTGAACAATGAAATAGAAAGCCATGACTGCAATGCAAAAATGGAAGATCACTATATGGAAGCACAGAGGATAAAGACGCCCCCATCCAAAATGCTGATCTCACTCTTTTTGTAGATTGGTCCCGCCTCTATACTGAAGAAGGGCATTCTATTACTGGGTATTTAGTAGTCAACAAGGATGAAGTTCTATTCCAGGGCAAACTACCTGGGCATCACAGAGCTTATGGCGCAAACTTGCATAATAAGAAAAGGAAAAAAGCTCAATGTATACACAGCTCTCTACAGCTGTCAGGATATCGGGATGGCTATATAATGTACCACTATTATTCTTTATGACTTTTTTTGTAACTGTCTTTCCTGTAATTGTCTCCATGTATTGATTATGTAGCGCTGCCCTCGTGAGGGTCGCTGGGTAAATCAGTACCCCTCTGATTGACCTGACCCTGTAAGCCCTCTGACACCCTGGGTTCATACATTTTCCCTCTTGATAACAATACCAATGAAATAGGTACACCAGAAATGATTAAACCAATTAACTTGTTTATTTAGTGAAATGAAAATGATTGGAAAATCAACATCAAGGTATCTCTTATAGGAATGTTATCAATTACTAAATGGCAATCACATATCAATATTAAACATTCAACAGTGAGGACTTTAAGCAAGGCACATACAATGCCTATGTGGAGAGGTTACAGGAGGGCAGAGGAATGGCTATTATTGGTGTCAGACCCCTCTTTTCTGTTCCTCAACACATAGATGCAGAAAAGTAAATACAATGTTAGAACCTTTGGCAATAAGAAACTGTATCAAAACTCAACCTCAACCCGAACAGCTAAGAGGTGCTGCCCACAGATGTCCCTCAGAATATCCGCTAGATGGTTCTGCTAATGCAGGCCGCACTCAGATGCACGCAGATCCAGCACTCCCTGCACTCAGATTCAGCTGGGTCCCAAGAGAGCACGCCATGCCTCAATCCCTTCCTCTAATAGCCTCTCTCAGCAGTCTGTTCATCCTCATCTAAATAACAAAAACAATATTGCAAACAATAGTGCACAGAGTCTCTAGGAGGAGTGGATATGGACTGTACTGGACAAGGTACAATGGTGCATCTCTAAAAGTCTCTAATAGACAGTCTTTGAGAAAAACCGCAAACTGTGGATGGCAGCAGGTTTAGGAAAGAGCTAGAAGAATACTTTGCAGATAGACAAACAAAGGAAGATGAGCAGTGCCATCTGAGTGGCAGTATATCAAGTCGTTTAATGGCAACAAAAGAATATACACACTCACAGTATAACTAACAAAGGTCAGCGTAGTGGAGGCACTTTATGGGGTTCATCCACTCTGGAGGGAGGACGTGCTGTTAAGGGTGGAAGTCTCTGTCTGGTCATAAAAGGTCATGGCCGTACTGGTGGATCCCAGCACTTCCTAGTCCATGGGTGTATGCAGAGTAGCATCGTTGATGTCACTGCCAGGTATGAGGTGGATGTTAGATAGAGCGGGGATGGGGTGCGCATTTGGAACATGTGTGCTTCTTCCTCAGGCATAAGGTTCTGCCATCTTAGTGATGGTATAAGTGTGCTTACGAGACTGGTGGGCGGTGATCAACTACACCCACCAGTCTAAGCTAATCAGCTGACAATACACTTAAATAACTGATTTGAACTTCTTTTTAAAAAATAGTAAATGAGTAATAAGCGAATATAAATATAAATTACTATAAATACGATTTGGATATTGTTGGAAGGCAACATGGTTTAATATCATATTTCTGGAGTTATATTTTCTGGTTGATACAGCCAGGTGACTTAAGTTGAAAGTTGATCTGGCAGGGTTTTGATTCATGCCCCTGGCAGGAGGGGGGTAAAGCTTGGCTCCAAGCCACCTGGTGCGATAAAGATTTAAATGTGTGATTAACACTCTGCAAACAAGCTTCAAAAAGGGTCACTGCTGCCAAGATGATTGATGAGTTGAGCTACAGAAGATGAAAGGGCCAGCTGTCACCTAGGTCACATAACGGTGATCCATAGACGAATGCTGCCCCTAGAGAACAATACAGCAGGACGGACAGAAAAATAATATAATAAGGAGGACTTCCTCCTAACAATCTGGATTTGTCAGAATCCTAGATGGGATGGCAATGGGATTGAGTCTGGGCGGGGTCCCAATGCAGTTTAAAAGTGCTCACTAAAGGAAAAAATTCCTCTCTTGCTTCTCTTGCTCTCTCTTGCCATTTTGAGTCCAGCTGAGGAGACAATATCTAGATGACGGCCTTACGTAAAGTATCTTTGATGTTCTTTTGTTATATGATCTGTAATATTTTCCTTTAGTGTTTTTATGCTAGCATTTCCTATTTTCTTAAGTAAAATAATACGTTTTATGCAGTTTGTTTATTTTCATAGCTAACCTTATATCATTTAACCACTTGACGACCGCCTCACGCCGATGTACGTCGGCAAGGTGGCACTGACAGGCAAAATCACGTACATATACGTGATTTGCCTTCCGCGGGTGGGGGGTCCGATCGGACCCCCTCCCGGTGCCCGAGGCGGTCGTCTTTTGTCCCACGGCGATCGGAGGTGAGGGGGAGGCCATCCGTTCGTGGCCCCCCCCTCGCGATCGCTGCCGGCCAATTGAATCATTCCTTTGCTGCTGTATGCTAAACAGCAGCAAAAGAAATGATGTCATCTCTCCTCGGCTCGGTAATTTCCGTTCCGGCCCGAGGAGAGAAGACAGGTATGTGAGTGCACAACACTACACACACACAGTAGAACATGCCAGGCACACAAAACACCCCGATCCCCCCCCGATCGCCCCCCGATCCCCCCCCAATCACCCCCCCGTCACAAACTGACACCAGCAGTTTTTTTTTTTCTGATTACTGCATTGGTGTCAGTTTGTGACAGTTACAGTGTTGGGACAGTTAGTATTAGCTCCCTGTAGGTCTAGGATACCCCCTAACCCCCCCTAATAAAGTTTTAACCCCTTGATCACCCCCTGTCACCAGTGTCGCTAAGCGATCATTTTTCTGATCGCTGTATTAGTGTCGCTGGTGACGCTAGTTAGGGACCTAAATATTTAGGTTCGCCGTCAGCGTTTTATAGCGACAGGGACCCCCATATACTATCTAATAAATGTTTTAACCCCTTGATGGCCCCCTAGTTAACCCTTTCACCACTGATCGTCGTATAACTGTTACGGGTGACGCTGGTTAGTTTGTTTATTTTTTATAGTGTCAGGGCACCTGCCGTTTATTACCGAATAAAGGTTTAGCCCCCTGATCGCCCGGCGGTGATATGCGTCGCCCCAGGCAGCGTCAGATTAGCGCCAGTACCGCTAACACCCACGCACGCAGCATACGCCTCCCTTAGTGGTATAGTATCTGATCAATATCTGATCCGATCAGATCTGTACTAGCATCCCCAGCAGTTTAGGGTTCCCAAAAACGCAGTGTTAGCGGGATCAGCCCAGATACCTGCTAGCACCTGCGTTTTGCCCCTCCGCCCAGCCCACCCAAGTGCAGTATCGATCGATCACTGTCACTTACAAGGCACTAAATGCATAACTGCAGCGTTCGCAGAGTCAGGCCTGATCCCTGCGATCGCTAACAGTTTTTTTGGTAGCATTTTGGTGAACTGGCAAGCATCAGCCCCAGGCAGCGTCAGGTTAGCGCCAGTAGCGCTAACACCCACGCACGCACCGTACAGCTCCCTTTGTGGTATAGTATCTGAACGGATCAATATCTGGTCCGATCAGATCTATACTAGCGTCCCCAGCAGTTTAGGGTTCCCAAAAATGCAGTGTTAGCGGGATCAGCCCAGATACCTGCTAGCACCTGCGTTTTGCCCCTCCGCCCGGCCCAGCCCAGCCCACCCAAGTGCAGTATCGATCGATCACTGACACTTACAAAACACTAAATGCATAACTGCAGCGTTCACAGAGTCAGGCCTGAACCTTGCGATCGCTAACAGTTTTTTTGGTAGCATTTTGGTGAACTGGCAAGCACCAGCCCCAGGCAGCGTCAGGTTAGCGCCAGTACCGCTAACACCCACACACGCGCCGTACACCTCCCTTAGTGGTATAGTATCTGAACGGATCAAAATCTGATCCGATCAGATCTATACTAGCGTCCCCAGCAGTTTAGGGTTCCCAAAAACGCAGTGTTAGCGGGATCAGCCCAGATACCTGCTAGCACCTTCATTTTGCCCCTCCGCCCGGCCCAGCCCACCCAAGTGCAGTATCGATCGATCACTGTCACTTACAAAACACTTAACGCATAACTGCAGCGTTCGCAGAGTCAGGCCTGATCCCTGCGATCGCTAACAGTTTTTTTGGTAGCTTTTTATTGAACTGGCAAGCGCCAGCGGCCTAGTACACCCCCGTCGTAGTCAAACCAGCACTGCAGTAACACTTGGTGACGTGGCGAGTCCCATAAGTGCAGTTCAAGCTGGTGAGGTGGCAAGCACAAGTAGTGTCGCGCTGCCACCAAGAAGACAAACACAGGCCCGTCGTGCCCATAGTGCCCTTCCTGCTGCATTCGCCAATCCTAATTGGGAACCCACCGCTTCTGCAGCGCCCGTACTTCCCCCATTCACATCCCCAACCAAATGCAGTCGGCTGCATGAGAGGCATTTTCTTTATGTCCTCCCGAGTACCCCTACCCAACGAACCCCCCCCCCAAAAAAGATGTTGTGTCTGCAGCAAGCGCGGATATAGGCGTGACACCCGCTATTATTGTCCCTCCTGTCCTGACAATCCTGGTCTTTGCATTGGTGAATGTTTTGAACGCTACCATTCATTAGTTGAGTATTAGCGTAGGGTACAGCATTGCACAGACTAGGCACACTTTCACAGGGTCTCCCAAGATGCCATCGCATTTTGAGAGACCCGAACCTGGAACCGGTTACCGTTATAAAAGTTAGTTACAAAAAAAGTGTAAAAAAAAAAATATATATATAAAATAAAAAAAAATAGTTGTCGTTTCATTGTTCTCTCTCTCTCTATTCTCTCTCTCTATTGTTCTGCTCTTTTTTACTGTATTCTATTCTGCAATGTTTTATTGTTATTATGTTTTATCATGTTTGCTTTTCAGGTATGCAATTTTTTATACTTTACCGTTTACTGTGCTTTATTGTTAACCATTTTTTTGTCTTCAGGTACGCCATTCACGACTTTGAATGGTTATACCAGAATGATGCCTGCAGGTTTAGGTATCATCTTGGTATCATTCTTTTCAGCCAGTGGTCAGCTTTCATGTAAAAGCAATCCTAGCTGTTAATTAGCCTCTAGACTGCTTTTACAAGCCGTGGGAGGGAATGCCCCCCCCCCACCGTCTTCCGTGTTTTTCTCTGGCTCTCCTGTCTCGACAGGGAACCTGAGAATGCAGCCGGTGATTCAGCCAGCTGACCATAGAGCTGATCAGAGACCAGAGTGGCTCCAAACATCTCTATGGCCTAAGAAACTGGAAGCTACGAGCATTTTATGACTTAGATTTCGCCGGATGTAAATAGCGCCATTGAGAAATTGGGGAAGCATTTTATCACACCGATCTTGGTGTTGTCAGATGCTTTGAGGGCAGTGGAGAGATCTAGGGTCTAAAAGACCCCAATTTTTTCAAAAAAGAGTACCTGTCACTACCTATTGCTATCATAGGGGATATTTACATTCCCCGAAATAACAATAAAAATGATTAAAAAAAAAAAAAATGAAAGGAACAGTTTAAAAATAAGATAAAAAAGCAAAAAAATAATAAATAAAAAAAAAAAAAAAGCACCCCTGTCGCCCCCTGCTCTCGCGCTAAGGCGAACGCAAGCGGCGGTCTGTCGTCAAACGTAAACAGCAATTGCACCATGCATGTGAGGTATCGCCGCGAAGGTCAGATCAAGGGCAGTAATTTTTGCAGTAGACCTCCTCTGTAAATCTAAAGCGCAATTTTAAAGCATGTCATGTTTGGTATCCATGTACTCGGCCTAAGATCATCTTTTTTATTTCATCAAACATTTGGGCAATATAGTGTGTTTTAGTGCATTAAAATTTAAAAACGTGTGTTTTTTTCCCAAAAAATGCGTTTGAAAAATCGCTGCGCAAATACTGTGTGAAAAAAAAAATGAAACACCCACCATTTTAATCTGTAGGGCATTTGCTTTAAAAAAATATATAATGTTTGGGGGTTCAAAGTAATTTTTTTGCAAAAAAAAATAACTTTTTCATGTAAACAATGAGTGTCAGAAAGGGCTTTGTCTTCAAGTGGTTAGAAGAGTGAGTGATGTGTGACATAAGCTTCTAAATGTTGTGCATAAAATGCCAGGACAGTTCAAAACCCCCCCAAATGACCCCATTTTGGAAAGTAGACACCCTAAGCTATTTGCTGAGAGTCATGTCGAGTCCATGGAATATTTTATATTGCGACACAAGTTGCGGGAAAGAGACAAATTTTTTTTTTTTTTTTTGCACAAAGTTGTCACTAAATGATATATTGCTCAAACATGCCATGGGAATATGTGAAATTACACCGTAAAATACATTCTGCTGCTTCTCCTGAGTACGGGGATACCACATGTGTGAGACTTTTTGGGAGCCTAGCTGCGTACAGGACCCTGAAAACCAAGCACCGCCTTCAGGCTTTCTAAGGGCGTGAATTTTTGATTTCACTCTTCACTGCCTATCACAGTTTCGGAGGCCATGGAAAGCCCAGGTGGCACAAAACCCCCCCAAATGACCCCATTTTGGAAAGTAGACACCCAAAGCTATTTGCTGAGAGGTATAGTGAGTATTTTGCAGACCTCACTTTTTGTCACAAAGTTTTGAAAATTGAAAAAAGAAAAAAAAAATGTTTTTTCTTGTCTTTCTTCATTTTCAAAAACAAATGAGTGCTGCAAAATACTCACCATGCCTCTCAGCAAATAGCTTGGGGTGTCTACTTTCCAAAATGGGGTCATTTGGGGGGGTTTTGTGCCACCTGGGCATTCCATGGCCTCCGAAACTGTGATAGGCAGTGAAGAGTGAAATCAAAAATTTACACCCTTAGAAATCCTGAATTCGGTGCTTGGTTTTCGGGGCCCCGTACGCGGCTAAGCTCCCAAAAAGTCCCACACATGTGGTATCCCCATACTCAGGAGAAGCAGCTGAATGTATTTTGGGGTGCAATTCCACATAGGCCCATGGCCTGTGTGAGCAATATATCATTTAGTGACAACTTTTTGTAAATATTTTTTTTTTTTTTTTTTGTCATTATTCAATCACTTGGGACAAAAAAAATAAATATTCAATGGGTTCAACATGCCTCTCAGCAATTTCCTTGGGGTGTCTACTTTCCAAAATGGGGTCATTTGGGGGGGTTTTGTACTGTCCTGCCATTTTAGCACCTCAAGAAATGACACAGGCAGTCATAAACTAAAAGCTGTGTAAATTACAGAAAATGTACCCTAGTTTGTAGACGCTATAACTTTTGCGCAAACCAATAAATATACGCTTATTGACATTTTTTTTACCAAAGACATGTGGCCGAATACATTTTGGCCTAAATGTATGACTAAAATTTAGTTTATTGGATTTTTTTTATAACAAAAAGTAGAAAATATCATTTTTTTTCAAAATTTTCGGTCTTTTTCCGTTTATAGCGCAAAAAATAAAAACTGCAGAGGTGATCAAATACCATCAAAAGAAATCTCTATTTGTGGGAAGAAAAGGACGCAAATTTCGTTTGGGTACAGCATTGCATGACCGCGCAATTAGCAGTTAAAGTGACGCAGTGCCAAATTGGAAAAAGACCTCTGGTCCTTAGGCAGCATAATGATCCGGGGCTCAAGTGGTTAAACAAAGGATTCCGCGCTTAGGAGAATTCTATAGCTGCAGCCTCTCCAAAAAAGGGCCACAAAATGGTGCCCAAAAAAGATGATAATCATAAAAGGGTAATTGGCGCTGCTAAAAACTGCATAAAGGTCACCTAATCAGGACAACTGATAAGTAAAGTAACAGTGAGAAATAGTTATGTAAAAAACAAAATCCCTATGTGATATAATAAATCATATAAAGCAAATGGTATTCACACCTGTAAAGCATGTATATAAACACCATAAAATTAAATGCATATAAAGCATTTAAAGTGATGAAAGTGGAATTTCAATCCATACATAAACAAAGCTATATGGCAAAAAGGAATTTTCTAGCTTTCCACCACCACACCAAAAAAGCACAAAAATATGTGTAAAGGTAAGTAAATATGCACTTAGTCCATTAGTGAAATGATATAAAGAAAAGTCTCTTAACATAAAAAGTTTGTATTCCCAGTGCAGTGAATATTTTCAAATGATGCGATTTTATCTTGACTCCATAAGTTTGGCCTGAACTTTGGTTGTTCGGACGTTCGGCGAAACAACGAACATTATGCAGTGTTCGCAGCAAATTCAAAAGCTGCGGAACCCCGTTAAAGTCTATAGGACACTAACAGGAAAAATCAAAAGTGCTCATTTTAAAGGCTTATATGCAAGTGACTCGGTTAAATTGATGATAGGCAACTCCTATCCTCATATTGATTAGTGGTTCCAAATTAATAATAACTACTGCAGTAGGGAACAGACACAAAAGATACGCTCAGCATCTTTCCAAATAACTGTTCTGCTTTATTATGACGCAATTGAAGGTTTTTATGCACATGATTACGTAGGTATCACATTAATATTACAATTGTAGGTTTATCGTAACAAGGGGCGTTACATAGGCAGGCTTATTCTAATCAGGACTCGAAAGAATGTAAACATTTACTGAAAACATTATTAGTGCTGTTGCACAGTGAGGGCAATGTGCAATACATACAAAATACAATACAATTATATACAGAACTTACAAATTTCCATTACAGTCTCCCCTCTTTTGATCAATATTTTGATCACTAACCATACCTGCTATCACCTTTAACCTGGAACCTCCACACGCTTAGGTAGAGGTAGTCCTGGCCAAAGAGGCAAAAAACTCCATTGTGGAGAAAATAATAGCTGAGCAACTTTTTCATTACCAAATGACTTTTCATTGTGAAAAACAAATGATTGATAAGACATATTTACAGAGTACTGGCTGTACACTCCTGTGGCCAGAATGGCCTTCTAGCTTAATTGTGAGCATGCTGACTTATCAGCATATGTAAACACGGACAATTCTACATAAAATGGAAGACGTACAAAAGACAAAATATGACTTCAACATGGCTGAACTACTTTTCAAATATATATATCCCTTACAATTAAAGTAATTTAATCAAAAAGTACCCTAGACTGTGATCACAAGAGGGAAACAAATCAAACTCAGAGATTTCTTTAATTTAGTCATTTTGCAGTGTCTGGTGTGGATCCAGGTGACTTTTTCTTCACGTTTTGCAAAAACTGTACATGAAATAGATGCTGTATTGAGTCTCCAAACTTTTCCTTATATATAAATGTCTCTTAACAATCCAAAAGTCACCTGGCTTTAGTTTTAGATCCTTCCAAACTTTTAGGATCTGGAATTGGGGAGAAAACACATAAATGAGTTTGTCAAAAAACCTTAAAAGATCAGCAACATTCTCTGTGAGATCCGAATGGAGGACTTCAGCTGCTGAGACAAAATATAAGCAAGTGAGTAACACACTCCCAAACCAAATCCCATAGGGAGAGAGTCCAATATCCCCCTTAGGGGCTTGATAAAATATAAGAAAACATTCAGGCAAAAGTTTTCTAGTTTCTTACTCTACTTTGTCCACTACATTGTAGACAGTAAGGGGTGTAAAAATAAAACCTCAAAACTTCTATTAAGGACTCTCCTATAAAAATGATTTCCTCTGTTACTCTCTGTACTTTCTGGCACTCTGTACTTACAAACTACTTCTGATAACACTTTTTACTGTGACCTTTGCAGTAGCATTTGCCACTGGACATCCAGAAAATATGTCCATACAGACAAAATGCATACTCGTAAGATCCTGACTTGGGCATCTGGATATATCTTTTTTGTAATCTCTGGAAGGGATGTTCAGCTTTTGGTAACACCTTTGGTAACAGGTAAAACAAGAAGTGGTATGTTAGTAAAACAACTGTGGAGAACCCTGGCTCTATCCCACGCTCATTTACTAAGGCAGCCATAACTGCTTGTGACTGATGACACAGTCCATGTGTCAAGCTGGAGGGAAAAGAGTGGCTGGCAGACATAAATGATCACCTTTTCCAAAGTCCTGTTTTATAAGAAGTTGCCCCTGTGGACCACTTGTTCTTCTCGTTCTGGGGTCCTTAAAGTTGAATTATTAATCCCAGCTATACTGGGCCAGAACTGGGGTGGAATCTGTGAGTTGCACAGACCCATCAAGTGTCCGGGGCTGTAAATGCAGCATCCTTAGTCACCTGGTCTGCTTCCATGTGTGAAAGTTAATATGGCTACCTCAGCAAGAAGCTGGAAGGCTGAAAACAGCCAAATTAACTTGGCATGCTTTATTGGTTTACCTGCTGAAGTAAAAACAAACTTCTGGCCCTTCAAATGGAACCAAAAGCTCTCTATATCTCGACTATCTATATAAATATACACTCTTTTTGTAGCTCACAGGCTTTGCTAAAACATGGAGCTCTGCTTCTTGAGCTGGGGAAAAAGGATCCAATGACTTTGAATACAGAGTATCCTTCTGGGTGATAAACTGCATACTCAAATCTACAAAAAATGTAATATCTGGGTCTTCAGGGAGTGTGTCCCGCACTGGGCTCACAGCAGCTGATTCCTATACCATCAATTTAACACATGTCTCTTTTCCTTTCTTTTGAATAAATGTCCACATTTTTCATTGTTATATTTGTACATAAATAAATTCATATTTTAAACCTTTCATTAGACAAACATATCTGTATATTTGCTGCGCAGAATGTCGGACCATTGACCAAAACAATATCTAACTTTGTCTAATAGCACCTTTGCATAAAAGCTACAGCTCTGATATATCGGGGTGAACCCTTCATTACTGGGTCCAGCTTCCATAAATATATTACAATGGCTTGTTTTCTATCATGCTATTTGTGTAAGAACTCCAGTTTCATGTTTCAAAAGACAACTTCTTCCTGGCAATATTATAATAAATGATAACAATACCCTGCGGTCATGCAGAGATGCCCATAAATCCAAAATATTCTTCTGCTTTTACCACTGTACTTACAAGAAAAAGGGGCACATCATTTCACAATCTACACATTCTGCTTTGGATTTCAAAAATAAAAATAAATAAAAGGACCAAGAATCTGTATGATGGACCAGAAAGCATCAAAAACTCAAAAACAACTTGCTGCAGGTGGCATCTATCCTAACAGGGTGTGTGGACTTGATGTGATGGGACTGTTATATTTAAATTTTATTTATTATTACTCTTACATCATGGACCGCACATCAAGTTATCATCAAAAACCTTACAATATCATTTTTGTAGAAGAACTTCTTATGTATCCCATCCATCTTGGCTTTGTTAAATATTATGGCAGCTTTATTCAAAATAACAACCTCATCTTAATCTTTTTTTTCTCTCAATAAGGGCTTATTGTATAAATGTAAAATTACAAAATTGTTATCTTAATCTAAACTAATCCCATTTTTACAAATTTCCCCAATAACCTGGATTTCATTTCCAACCAAAGGTTGTCTAAACCAGTTTCAATATATCTATATAATTGTTAAACTCATATTAAAAATGAATACTCATTATTACTTAATTTTACTTAATTTCCCTTTTTTAAATGCACTGTTTCCACTATCAAAGGATATTCAATTTGTGTAATACACAGTTAAATGCAACCTTCATTTTACCATGTTTAGAAAACAGATTCAAAATAATTGTGATCACATTGTTTACCATTAGATTTGTTAACCCGGCACATGTTTTGTCTAAAAAAACGGAATTGGCATGGTGTCCTTCCAGCTTATCACTGACCTCTCAGGGACATTCTTTGAGGAGAGCACAAAGGAGGGGGTCACATCTGCATACATGACACACACAAGCAATAGAACTAAAGGTCCCAGCATTCGCACACACATACACCAATATCTCTCTAAAATCGTTTACTTTTTCCCATTTGTACACAACACATGCATATCATTCTCTCACTTTCTTTTAACTCTCATTAATATTTTCCTGCCTAAATTCTGCATTCCTTATTTTGTTCAGATATCTTTTATATCTAGCTTCTATGATCAGATGGGCAGCCAAAGTGCTCATCCCATCTTCGCTCTCTGACAACATATAAAGTATTCTGTTTTACCTCTCATTTCTCTGTTTCTGATTTTTACTAGTTGTAGTGCCTGACTCCAAATTCATCCCACAACTTAACATGAAAATGTCCCTTTTCTGTCTAGTGTTAATGTCACCCTTGATCCATCCTGCTCACATAGATAGCTGTTTCTCTAGCTGTTTACTCTGCATGATTCTTGGTCCCTGTGGACCTTGGTAACCCAGTTACCCATTGTGGATCCATGTCCACTCTAACCATTAATCTAGGGGCTCAGTATAGGCGGAACCGCACCTTTGGTTCATATATAGCGCTCCTCTTGCGCTGGGCATTTTTGAGGGTCTCTCACCCTTCATTCCCTTACTTAATTCAATGCCCATAATGACTGGCCAGTCTTCTCTCTTCTCTACGTGTGCCTATACCCTCTTGCCTCTAAACTACTTTATCTAGCAGATTTACTACATATACCTGTGAACAGCACTATTCTTCCCTTTCTTATCTATAACACCCCGATGGACAATAGACAGGGATAACATAACATATAACCACCAATCAATACAGTTCGATTAAGGGGAGTAAAATAGGTACCCTTTGTCCCGAAAATGCCTTACCGATCAAGGAAGTCTGATAACTCAAATGTAAGCAAAAGGCTTACCTCAGCCGGCTGATTATCAGAAATTCCCGGATCGTCTCAAGCTCCTCGTTTCGGATACTCAGGGTCACCTGGAATCCCCTCCTAAGGCAAAACTCACCATACTGACTCGGTTAAATTGATGATAGGCAACTCCTATCCTCATATTGATTAGTGGTTCCAAATTAATAATAACTACTGCAGTAGGGAACAGACACAAAAGATACGCTCAGCATCTTTCCAAATAACTGTTCTGCTTTATTATGACGCAATCGAAGGTTTTTATGCACATGATTACGTAGGTATCACATTAATATTACAATTGTAGGTTTATCGTAACAAGGGGCGTTACATAGGCAGGCTTATTCTAATCAGGACTCGAAAGAATGTAAACATTTACTGAAAACATTATTAGTGCTGTTGCACAGTGAGGGCAATGTGCAATACATACAAAATACAATACAATTATATACAGAACTTACAAATTTCCATTACACAAGTAATTGTCAAAAAAGGGTTTGGGGACCCAGGTCCTGCCCCAGGGGACATGTATCAATGCAAAAAAGTTTTAAAAACGTCTGTTTTTTCAGGAGCAGTGATTTTAATAATGATTAAAGTGAAACAATAAAAAGTAAATATTCCTTTAAATATTGTGCCTGGGGGGGGTGTCTATAGTATGCCTGTAAAGTGGCACAGTTTTCCTGTGTTTAGAACAGTACCACAGCAAAATGACATTTCTAAAGGAAAAACTGATCGGGCTGTAATGAATTGTCAGATCACTTCAATATACAGTAGATAAAACTTATTGAAAAAAATGGCATGGGTCCCCCCCCAGTCCATTACCAGGCCCTTTGGGTCTGGTATGAATATTAAGTGGAACCCCGAACCAAAGTTAAAAAAAAAAAATGCGTGGGAGTCCCCCCAAAATCCATACCAGGCCCTTCAGGTCTGGTATGGATATAAAGAGGAACCCTGCACCAATTTTTAAAAAAATGGCATAAGGGTCCCCCTATAATCCATACCAGACCCGAATTTAAGGGGAATAAAGGGGAACCCCGCGCCAAAATGTAAAAAAAAATAGCGCAGGGGTCCCCCCAAAATCCATACCAGACCCTCATCCCAGCACACAACCTGGCAGGCCACAGGAAAAGAGGGGGATGAGAGAGCGCACCCCCCTCCTGAACCATACCAGGCCACATGCCCTCAACATAGGGAGGTGCTTTGGAGTTGCCCGCAAAGCACCTTGTCCCCATGGTGATGGGGACAAGGGCCTCATTCCCACAACCCTTGCCCGGTGGTTGTGGGAGTCTGCGGGTGGGGGGGCTTATCGGAATCTGGAAGCCCCCTTTAACAAGGGGACCCCCAGATCTCACCCCTCATGTAAATTGGTAATGGGTAGGGATGGGCGAACGGTTCAGCCCGAGCATAAGTTCGGGCCGAACTTTCGCTGTTCAGCTGTTCGGCACAGAGCCGAACAGACGGTCGTTCGACCATTTGTTCGGCCCCCTGAACCAATCACAAAGCATTGCGGTGCTGAACAGTGCATTGCAACCACTGATTGGCTGAAGCAGTGAAAGCTTCAGCCAATCAGGGCACAGAGCACTGTCAGAGTCATGATTGAACACTGTCATCATGACTTTATCCAATCATGGCTCATTCCCACCCCACAGTATAAAAGTATTCTTTTAATGGCAGCTATTTTCAATTTGATTTCGGCATGGAGGGAGATAGAACAGGGCTCTGTTCAGTGCTATTAGTTAGTGTTACCCGTGTATTATATTTAAGATTTAATATCTCAAAGATATGATGTGGGTTAAATGAGAGTTCTTTGACCAAGAGTGAAAGCTTTAACACAGGGGTCTCAAACTGGCGGCCCTCCAGCTGTTGTGAAACTACAAGTCCCATCATGCCTCTGCCTGTGGGAGTCATGCTTGTAACTATTAGCCTTGCAATGCCTCATGGGACTTGTAGTTTTGCAACAGCTGGAGGGCCCCCAGTTTGAGACCCCTGCTTTAACACAATAACAACATTTATTGGTAAGTAGTTGAAAGTCTAATCTAATACACAAAAAATCTATCTATAGTCTACACCAAGGAAGAAAATATTAGGTTAAAATAAGAGAATTGCATGAAGGAATACAGAGTATATTCCTTAAAACAGTAATCTACAAAGATATTTAGTTACAAGCAAAAGGGCAGACCTTTCCCATAATTACCCATTTCTCACCAAGGTTCCATTCTGATGGCTGCTCTACCATAAAGAGGGAGTTTCCTCCCATCTAGTCTGTGTATATCAATACAAGCTGATGCCTCATTGGTTGGCATAGCATGACTTCTGATTGGTTAGCTTCCCTATACATTAAAGTCAACCCCCTTTAATGCAAATCCTTGTGAGCCAGAGATTGACTTGAATTTTCCCGGGAAATGAAGTATTGGCCTCCCTTCATTGCATATCCTAGCGTGGGATCCTTTGAAGTGAGTATGTGTAAAACAATGAGGTTTGAATCCCATTGTTTGTACACAAAAGCCTGGGCCCCGTCTTGTCTGGTCTTCTCACAGATATGTGTGAAGATACTATCTTCTGGCCTGCATAGATACAAGCTAAACGATATATATTTCTAATTACAATATTTTACAGCTATTAATGGAGATTTCACATAAACTCAAAAGGTAACAGTTAGTGTGCTATACTGTGCTATTTTGCTTCAATTATCAGTGTAGAATATTAGTTTAGTGTCAGACTAGGGATCGTGTGAGTGTAATGAGGAGGACCATCATTCAGCTTTGCATAGTGTGCAGCTGAGTAGGGACAGCTCAGATAGTTTCACTGTAGTGTAGTGAGACCATGTCATTCATACATACATTGGTGTAGAGTAGAGACAGCTCATATAGTTTCAGTGTAGTGTAGTGAGACCATGTCAGTAATCTTTACATTAGTGTATAGCTAGAGTAGGGACAGTTCAGATAGCATCAGTGTAGGTTGAACACCATCTATTTGATTGCATTACTGCCAGTTTAACGCCATTTACTTCTGTGTGCGTTACTGCCAGTTTAACGCCATTTACTTCTCTGTGCGTTACTGCCAGTTTAACGCCATATCGTTTTGTGCGTTACTGACAGCTTAATGCCATTTACTTCTGTGTGCATTACTGCAAGTTTAGCGCTTTTTACTTCTCTGTGCGTTACTGCCAGTTTAACGTGATATAGTTTTGCGTGCTTTACTGCCAGCTTAACGCCGTATAGTTCTGTGTGCGTTACTGCCAGTTTAACGCCATATAGCAGTGGTCTCTAAACTGCAGCCCGGGGGCCAGATACGGCCCTTTGCTTGCTTTTACCTGGCCCTTGGGGCATTATTCCCCCCCACTGTCAGCAACCCATGAAGGGGAACTATTCCTCTCATTAATACCAATGATGGGGAACTATTCCTCCCGCTGACACCAATGATGGAGCACTATTATTACCACTAACACCAATGATGGGGCACTATTCCTCCCACTGGTACCACCGATGGGGTACTAATAATCCCATTGATACCAATGATTGGGCACTATTCCTCCCATTGATACCAATGATGGGGCATTATTACTCCCCCTAATACCAATCATGGGGAATTGTTTATCCCCACTGACCCCAAGACATTTTCTACTCCCATCATCCACATTGTCTGGCCCTCCTAAAGTTTGAAGGACAGTAAACTGGCCCTATGTTTAGAAAGTTGGGAGACCCCTGCCATATAGTTCTGTGTGCATTACTGCCAGGTTAACGCCATATGGTTTTGTGTGCGTTACTGCCAGTTTAATGGCATATCATTTTGTGTGCATTATTGCCAGTTTAACGCCATATAGTTTTGTGCTTTACTGCCAGTTTAACGCCATTTACTTCTGTGTGCGTTACTGCCAGTTTAATGCAATTTACTTCTCTGTGCATTACTGCCAGTTTAACACCATATCATTTTGTGTGCGTTACTGCCAGTTTAACGTCATTTACTTCTCTGTGCATCACTGCTAGTTTAACACCATATTATTTTGTGTGCGTTACTCCCAGTTTAATGCCATATAGTTCTGTACGTCACTGTATGTTTGGCACATTATATTGCAGTATATTATAGTGTATCTGTGGAGTGTGTCTGTATAGTGTGAGTACTCAAATTAAAGTGCACCAAACATCGCTTTGCATTAATTAAAGTGCATCTACGTACAGATTTCAACTTCTCTTTTAAATTTGCTTATAAGCACCACCCCCTCCCTTCCAATAATGTCTGAGAGGACAACAAGGAGAGGCAGACGTTCCCTTGGCACTATGAGGGGGCCAGCAACAAATGTGTCCACAGGCAAAGGTGGACATGGTGGTCAGTCCTCAGACAGGGCATCATTTCCTCTGTTTAGTGAGTTTGCCTGTGCTATCCAGCCACAGCATGCAGAGGAGGTGGTGGACTGGCTTACTAAACCTTCCTCATCCTCTGTCACACAAGCAGAGACAAGTGTGCAGTCCCTTGCAGTTGCCAGAGTGGATAAACCTGCCTCCTTGTCCACATCTATTCCTGCCATAGCCCCAACATCAGCTATTGAGGATTCAGCTGAGTTATTTGACCACAGCATTAGCCACTTGCTCCTTGATGATGCTCAGCCATTACTGGATACAGATGTTGGTTCTGAGGTTGAGGATGACAGGAACATGAGCCTAGAGAGAGAGAGGAACACTGGTAGACAAACTGGCATTCATGTTCCCTAAGCCGCAGTGTATTGCCAACTTGCCTCCAGTGGTAATGATGAAGATGGACGAGATGGAGATGATGATGATAATGATGAGGTCACTGATGTGACTTGGGTGCCAGATAGAGCAGAGGCGGAAACTGAAGGTGAGGCGGCACAACCCCAAGGAGGTCGACAGCAAGAAAGAGTAGAGAGCAGCCACCCTATTCCATCACATTCTGCAGCTGTTATCTCCCAGCCCACTCCCTAAAGCTCAGCTGTCTGGGTCTTTTTCAGCAAATCTGCAGCAGATCGCACTGTTGCTATCTGCAAATTGTGTCTCAGGCACATCAAACGTGGCAAAAACACCAACCATTTGGGCACCACATGCTTAACAAGACATTTAATGTCCAACCACTCATTGGCAAGAGCATCTAACAGCCACACAAAAGGGGCAAAAATCAGTCCCTCCTCCTTACCCACTTCAGTCTGCCACTATGATACTGAGTAATTACCTCTCAGCAGCCTCCACTGACAGGGATGATGGTATAGCACAGGGTGTCCCAAGCAGCACATCTGCCAGCAGCACACCACCAGCTGTAGACTGTATCTGGCAAATTTCTCTGCCCCATCTGCTGCAGCAGAAAAAAAATACAAATAGAAATAAATGCCCCCTAGTTGGGACTTTAAATGGACCACTAACTCAAAGATTGTATAAAAATTATTCTTTAATGTAATAGATTAAAATACAAAAGACCACATATTGAAAGGGTGCACAACATGTGCTACATAAGACAAACCAAATGTGTTATATAAAATCGCATACAATATGAATGCCCAAATGCCCGACGCGTTTCCGGTATAAGGTGTTCCAATACCTTCCTCAGGGGCCAGGGGTTCAGAAAGTTTAATATTCAAAATAAATTCTAGTATGGTGATTCAATATCAGAAATACGCATTAAGGACCGGTACATCTATATTAACACTGCACACCTCGCCATCAGTGGGAATTGTGAATATTTAGTGCGTTCTCTGGGTGCATGGCACCTGCATAGTCTCACGGGGAGTGCTCCTATTGTACGCTCCTGTTAGATGAAACACAACAGCTCATAAAAAACACTGTTGTTGGGCTAAATGGCCCAGGGAACAATGTCCCAAATGTTCCACCTCTGATGAGACAAATATGTCCATCTAGAGTGTAATGTCGAATCACTGGATAAATGCCTTTATCCAGGCATTTATCCAGTGATTCGACATCACACGCTAGACATGGGCAGGGACAATATATTTTGTTCACAGCACACTGGGTAACGCTGCTTGCAACTCGAAAGGATGCAGGACAGGGCTCAGTGCTGCAGCTTGTTGTGCCTTCCACGTGATGGTAGAGAGATGGAACTTCCTAACGTGAA
Source organism: Aquarana catesbeiana (assembly GCF_042186555.1). Lineage (NCBI taxonomy): Eukaryota > Metazoa > Chordata > Amphibia > Anura > Ranidae > Aquarana > Aquarana catesbeiana. The sequence goes on along the minus strand of NC_133327.1, from coordinate 315,025,127 downwards.
AAGTAGTAGAGACTATGCCATTGTGGTACAGCACATTGTGCAAATTCATGGGAGGGGCAGAATCCACCAGGCTGAAAGATAGAAGTTGGAGAGCCAACAGCTTTGACAAACTTGCATTCAGATCCTGTCATTTTTACTATTTTTGACACTTTTTTGTGAATTGGTAGAGGTACAATGTACCCGTTACCAATTCACTTAGGGAGGGGGGCCAGGATCTGGAGGTCCCCTTGTTAAAGGGGCTTCCAAATTCTGATAAGCCTCCCAGATGCAGACCCCCACAACCACCAGGCAAGGGGTGTGGGGATGAGGCCCTTGTCAACATCAACATGGGTACAAGGTGCTTAGGGGGCAACTCCAAAGCACCCCCCCATGTTGAGGGCATGTGGCCTGGTACGGTTCAACCTGTGGCCTGCCAGGTTGCGTGCTCGGATAAGAGTCTGGTATGGATTGTTGGGGGGACCCCTAAGCAATTTTATTTTAAATTTTGTCACAGGGTTCCCCTTAAAATCCTAATCAGGCCTGAAGGGCTTAGTATGGATTTTGGGGGATCCACACGCAATTTTTTTTTACATTTTGGTTCCCTTTAATGTTCATACCAGACCCAAAGGGCCTGGTAATGAATTGGGGGGTTACCCATGCCATTTTTTCATTGAGTTTTATCTGTATTGAATTTACATTTTTTCCTTTAGAAATGTCATTTTGCTGTGGTACTGTTCTAAACACGGGAAAACTGTGCCACTTTACAGGCATACTATAGACACCCCCCAGGCACGATAATTAAAGGAATATTTCTTTTTTATTTCACTTTAAGCATTATTAAAATAACTGCTCCTGAAAAAAAGCTGTTTTTAAAACTTTTTTTGCATTGATACATGTCCCCTGGGGCAGGACCTGGGTCCCCAAACACTTTTTATGACAATAACTTGCATATAAGCCTTTACAATGAGCACTTTTGATTTTTCATATTCGTGTCCCATAGACTTTAATGGTGTTCGCGTGTTCACATGATTTTTTTGCCTGTTCGCTAGTTCTGGTGCAAACCGAACTGGGGGGTGTTCTGCTCATCCCTACTAAGGAGTCCTCAACTAATCCTAGCACTGAAAACCTTCTCTACTATGGACAAGATTTGCGCTGGTTCATGAATTCTGAAGCCCTGCTTGAGTGGTCCAGAGAGTTTTGTGAAATATTTTATCAGTAAGCAGCACAGATCTGATATATGTGTATTTGTTAAAGTTTATTGTATTGCTAATGCAAATTGTTTTAGGCCAGTGTAGCTGGTCAATTGTGCCGGTGATTGAGGGGCTGATAACCCTTGGTTATCTGATGTACTCTACAGATTTATAGGAATAAACCAGACATCTTTAAGGAGAAAGTGGGAGGTATATAGATTATATTGTATATTTTTTTGTATCCACATAAAAGTGAAATAGCTTTTTGCTCTAATAGGAGATTAATTTTGCCTACAATCTGAGATAAGAGGGTTAAAATCAGTGGTAATAAGGAGATAGTAAGGCATTGATTAAGAGTGTGCATGTCTCCTTGTGTGGAATTACAATTCAATGTTAGCTTTTAAACAGCTTTATCTGTGTGTTTGACTATGTGTGCATTGTGTAAGCAGCTGCTGCGTATAGACTGGTTAAACAACCTTCAGTGTGGAACTAATTAGCACGTCAATGGAACTCATTGAAATGTTCCTTAAAAAACATGCCTGTGTTAATTTCAACACCATGGCAGAAAACTCTTTAACTCACTAATTTAATGATTTATTGAAACAATGTAATATTCATAATGATGAGATAAAACATAAACCGTCATCAAGGAAAGGCAAGAAAGCGAGAATGGCCAATGTTGTATGCATGCTGTTGAAAACGAGAGAAGTTGCTATAGAAAAAGAAATGCAATGGTGAAAATGAGTATTTTTGAGAAGCAACATTCACATTCATTTTTATTTTTTGCTCTTACCATGTAGATCCATTTTAGAGTGAGTTCATCCTCAAAAAATCATGGTTGTTTTGATATTTTGTTCAGAGTTGCAGAAGCCAGGAATACTAAGTTCCTGGGTTCCAAGGAGGGAACTATAAGTAAACATAGCAAGTGAGTAGATATTGTGGATAAGAATTTGATTCTGCTCTTGTTTTTCATTTCCGGAGTCCTGGTGGAGCGAGCATTGGGAAAAGTAGGGCGACTCATGTAACTAGGTGTGTAATTGCCATCATCTCTATGATAACAGAAAATTGTGAAAAACATCTAGTTTGGAATTTTTAAGGCAATGAAAAAAATTATTTAGAAAGAAATTCTATATATAAGAAATGTATTTTGACAAAAAAGACAAATCAAATAGAAGAATTCAACATGTTGCATAAATTGTACAAAAGTTAAAAACAATGCATAATATATTGAATAAAGTTGGAAGTGGTATTTCCCAACTGCTATGTAGCCACTAGTAGAAACCGGATAGTAAAGAGTAGAGGGATATCCAACGCATTTTGAATAATAATTGCATAAGCAGAATATTCATCAGGGATTTATACCACTTAGGAAAATACAAAGTGTAGCATTTTAGAATTCATATGAGTACCATATAAAGTACACATTTATAATAGCTGCAAACATATGGCATGAACACTTACGTTCTAAATACATATTTGAATAACTTTTGGCAGAAGCATTCCCCATATCTCAGTGAAAAAAAGGCCAAGATCGCCACAGATTGCCCTTCACCCTGTACAGGACTGCTGGATGTGATCCAAACATATGGCACTCAAAACCAAAAGAAACACAGTAGGCTATTTGAAAAAAGATAAGAATAAATAAGTCCAATGGGTAATATGTATATACATATATTACCCACACTCTAAATCCATCTATTGAAGTGTAAAAATATCCCTCAAGGGAGCAGATTTGCAAGCCCTAAACTTAAAAAGGGTTACTTACTGTCAAGGACCATTTGCTTATAGAATCCAAAAGTTCCAGAGCAGTAGAACTTGCTCTGCCTGTGTTGGCACAGCTCCACCGGATTTTGACTCCTCCAGTTATCATGTGGAGGAGAGGAATGGCACCAGCTGCAGTCCCCAGCATCTCCATATATTGCACAGGTGCACCACGATGACGTCAGACGTACCACCGGTGCGTCCTGTGTTGCCGTGTCACTTCCGGTCTATCAGATGACAACATCTGAAGAACGGATTAGCGGTCATATTGGAGACAAACACCGCCAACACAAAGAATCCTCTAGTGATTGGATTCCCAATGCAACCAGAGGAGAACAACGGCCCAGATATGAGATATAAGGGCCTTTGTCTGCCGGGTACAGGTGTGAGAGCTGGCAAAAAAAGGCATGATTTACACCTACAATTCCTGTTTCAATAGAGTGGATAATACACCCAAATCTCGCCTTGACTCATGAAACTAGGTGTGGACCCATTTGGTGTTTTTCATGTCTTTCATAGATATATTTCCCTCTAAATTTGGAGGTCTTTTGGTCTGAGGTGAAATCACCTGATCGAATGCAACACATATCTGTTCATCTTTTTTTCTGTTGTCCGGGGTTGAAGATGGAGGACCTACAGGTTGGGGGGGGGGGGAATTAATGTCCAATATCCAGAAAAGCTATCAGGGTAAAGAACAGGTTACATCTGATTTTTCTTCTCTCTTTTTCAGCCTTACAAAAATCCTTGAAAAAAAGTCAGCTTTACATTGGCATATACAGTCTCTAGAAAGATATATTAAGGAAGACAATCCCATTGGTTTGAGGATTCAAATATTTCCCATTCTAGATCATATTACTAATGATCTCAAAAAGAATTGGGAATCTAAATTAAATGACTGTTTAAAAAATTTAATGATGTTGTTGCAGAATAAATATCGGCAGTAACTGGAAATCATGGATAAGGAAATAGGCTCTCTGTATGCTAAACTCACCCCACTGAAGAGTCATGACAAATATGCCAATTTGGAGAAAAAACTTAAAAAGCATTTGGAGGCCTTTGGCAAATCCATACTTATAAAAAAAGAAAAAAGTATTGGAGGGATAAAAATGCATTCGGTGAGGGTCGAGCATATAGATAAAACCAAGATAAATAATTCTAGAAAAAGAGTTGTAAAAATATGGGTTAAGAGAGCACTACCAAAAATAATGATTATTCATCAGATACACCTTCTAATTTTTCTTCTTCTTTAGCTTCCTCCCACACAGGCCATCTCTTTGGGAAAAGAAAGGACCCTTTCCCCCAACAGCAGGAAATGGAAGGAGAAATCCAACAGATTAATAAAAAGCGCACAACAGAAACTCAACAGATGGAATCATCACGAGGTGGTAAAGGTGATGGGTATAACACAATGAGAAACAACAGTGCACCAAATGGAAATACAAAAAATTCCACTTCAACTCGAGGTAAAATTAAAAATGATCCTGAAACATATCCAAGGACACAGAAAACTCAGTTTGATGATTTTTTAGACAAAGCGAATGCACCCTAATCAACTCTGACACAAATGGGAATAGAGCCCTTCGTGGTCAAAACTACACAGATTTACAATTGTCTTCCCATACACTGACACAGGAAGAGCAGGATATACTTTCATTTTAAGAGGAAATCACACAGATTCACTCCTTTAAATCAGAACCCAGCAATAGCGCTTTTCGCAAGACAAACTACCAAGGAGATAGAAGCATTGAAAAAAGATACCACCAATCAAAATATGAGTTCTGAACATCAACAGGTACTCAGATTTTTAAAAAACAATACCAAGATAACTAACAATACCAAGATAATTAAGGCATCGAATAAGGGGGGCAACATTGTCCTAATCTACAATGAAAAATATGTGTTTCAAAATATACCAAATGCTATCGCAAAATTTCCTCATCCTTGGTCAATAGATTCAATCAGGAATTTTATTCTCTAGTGGTTGAGTCCCTTAACAAGGGATTCATCATGAAACATGTGGGAATTTATTCAAACTAAGCAGCCCCGCTTGCCCACACTATATGCACTACCCAAAGTGCAAAAGGATATACATAATCCCCCTGGAAGACCAATCATTTCTGGTAATGGATGTTTCTCCGAGGGAATCAGCCAGATCATAGACCAACATCTTAGGCCGCATGTGATGGAACTGCCATCTTACACCAAAGATACCATTCATTTACTGCATTTCCTAGAAAATTTGGAGATCCCCAATTCAGCCATATTGGTAACAATTGATGTTGAATCACTATATAATAGCATTCCACACAGTTTAGGTGTTGCAGCTGTGGGACAAATACTCCGACAGAGGGCAACACAAGAATGGAAGTTCAACCAATTTGTTTTACAAATGTTGGACTTCATCTTGAGACATAATGTTTTTCTTTTTAAGGGCTCCCACTACCACCAGGTAACGGGTATGGCTATGGGGACCTGTTGTGCCCCCTCATATGCCAACCTGTACCCGGGGGAGTGGGAGAAATATTTTCTGTCGGGAGAACAATTGCCTATGTATACTCGCCACATTTTAATGTGGCAGAGGTACATAGACGATATATTGATTATTTGGGATGGTCCAGAAAGTGGGCTTAGAGATCACTAGTAAACTTTTTAGAAATTAAACTGCAGGCAATACATTATTGCATGCAGATAGTTTTCATCCCGAACCTCTCAAGAAGTCGATACCGTTTAGTAAATTTCTACGCATAAAACAAAATTGTACTACGTTTGAGGATTTTCAGAGGGAATCTGATGAGCTCACCACTAGATTATTGGCAAGAGGATACACCAAGTCCGCTCTAATAAAGGCTTTCAACTGTGTTAAGAACACTGTGTTAAGGACACCAAGAGACAGAATCTTATAAAATGACACCAAGAGACAAGATCTTATCTTCAAGTCCAAAGGCAGGAAAAAGAAGGACAATATTCCTAGGATCATTTTGAGATATTCTAACGAACATAATCAAGTGAGTCATTTGTTATATGTGCTATAATTTCATTCGTATTAGTTGAAATTCGATATTTATGTATGTATATTGATTCGTGATAATGATTCGTAGTTTGGAAAGTCGTTTGTTTATTGAATCTTTTAACACACACAATGACAACATCTCTTCTCTTCTGCTCAAATACAATACAACACCCTTCTCACTTAGTTCTCAGGAATGCACTTTGCCAGTAATCCAACCTCCAGCACAAAAATAATCAGCTGATTGGACTGTAAGATTTACTTTGAGTTGACCTTTGGTTTCATTAGATCTTTAATGAATTACCGAATCATGTCAAATTCATTCGTTATATTCCCTATAAGTTCTTTCGTATTAGTTGAAATTCATTATTTTTTTATTCGGACATTCGAATTGATCCAAATGTCCGAAAGATGCAAAATTTGGCCGAATTTCGATTCGTTATGAAAGGAGTTGCACATGTCTAATGCCTGGTTGATGTCTCACCTGAGAGGTTAAAACCCTGCACAAGTAATGCCAGTGACTACCCACAAGGGCATGCTTCGTTAGAGAAAGGGGAACCACTACAAATAGATCTAACCTCTTCCCAAATGCTGGCTACCAGGGTACAATATGCCTTGTCTCACAGTGGTTGATAAAATCCTATTACCCTATATGTGCTGAATACAGTATACACTGAAGCAAGTGCAGTCATTGTACCAGTGGCTTACTCCCAGAGTTGTGCGGACACAGAATGGGGTTCATGCAGGATGCTTATTTCTGAGGAGTAACCGAAAGAGGAGCATGGTGTACCCTTGGCAGTGTCCCTGAAATCAAGACACAGGAGTGGAATTATGTGGTACCACATATTGCCAAGATGTCAACTATAACCGCCCTGTTAGTCTGAGAGCCCTAAATCTTGGTATGGGAAGGAAGATACAGGAATGGTTAACAGATTGGGATAGAGATGAGAGCCTTATGAGGATGCTACAGCAAGAGAGAGTTAATGCTACTATAGCCATCTACCATGATCATAATAAAATAAAGGAGGTAGTGCATCAACTAGAGAATGATGCTGGAGGGTATTGGTGGGAGATAATATTCAGACTTTCCAGTAAGGACAACGGTATTTTGAATTATTTGATACATCCTGTTGTATTATTACTCATTATTGCTGCAGTTTCTTCATTGGTTCAAATTGTTATGTGTTGTTGGACTCAACATTTATATAGGAAGGTCTCACATTTATCTATGCAAGTTGAAGGATAAATTGACGTTAGAGGCTTTGCTGCCAATTCAGAGTCCTGAAGTACTGCTGACATGCCAAAATTGCAGTAGAAAAGGCCACTTTGAGCAAGCCTGCCTAATCCCGACCCATATCTACAATAAAGAGTTATAGGATGTTGGGAATGGGATGCTTAATTTGGTGTTTCACATATATATGCATATATTATGGTAATGGGTTGATTTGTGTGATGGTATAGTGGGACATATGTGTATTTTAGGTTATTAATATGGGTGAGTAAGGCCCTCCTCGAGGTTCTGTATCTGAAAACTGGTTAATACATGGCTCTTAGTGTGTGCTGGTGAATGGTGAGTGAATGGAAATCCCTTGCCTGTATTGCACCCCATCGTGAAGATACCGAAAAGACACAGAATGGTGCCATGAAAGCTGTCACTGAAGAATGATAGTGGTGTGTCACTCAGGGGCAAAGCGGCACATGTTGGGAAGCACAACATGTTAAGACTATTATTGACTGTTCCATAGGAGCCGTTTCTGAAGCACATGTTGGGAAGCACAACACATTAAGACAGTTATGGACTGTTCCATAGGAGCCGTGTCTGAAGAAGGGTGATATATGCCCTTTAGGCGCAAAGCAGCATATGTTGGAAGGCAACATGATTTAATATCCTATTTCTGGAGTTTTACTTTCTGGTTGATACATCCAGGTGACTTAAGTTGAAAGTTGACCCAGCAGGGTGGCGATTAATGCCCCTGGCAGGGGGGGGAGAGCTTGGCTCCAAACCACCTGTTGTGATAAAAATTGAAATGCTTGATTAACACTCTGCAAACAAGCCACAAAGAGGGCCACTGCTGTCAAGACGATTGAAGTGGTACAGAAGATCAAAGGGCCAGCTGTCACTGAAGATGACCCAGGTTACACAGGGGTGATCCATGCGCGAATGTGGTCCCTAGAGGACAATACAGCAGGATGGACAGAACAATAATATATTAACCTCTTCCCACCTGGCCACTGCACATATATGGCCGGGCACTTCCTCCTTCTGAGTGGAAGTTCAGGAATGTCCCTCAGAAGGAGGGAGATCGAACGCGCGTGTGCCCTCGCAGCTGCGTGATCCTGATGCTCTCGTGTCACCCTGACACGGCGCATCTCCGGTCGGCAGGAGGGCTCTGTGATTGGCCCTCCTGATCACATGACGGCTGTATCCAATCAGAGTTGCCATGTGATGTAAACAGAGAGCTGGTTGCCAGGCGATCGGCTCTCCTCTCCTCATATGGAAGTTGTCAGTGAGGAAAGGAGAGCAGATCGCTGCAGCCAGCCGGTGATCAGTGAGTATTTTTACAGCTTTTTACATATTGATCACCAGCACAGTGTCCCCACACAATGTAAACACACACAGTGTCCCCTAAATAGTGTCCCCAAAACACTGTCCCCACACACATGTCCCCACAAAGTAAAAACACCTGTCCCCACATATGTAACACTAAAATCATATATCCCAATGATCATCTGCGCACATATGTCAGTGATCATTGCGTACATATGTCCGTGATCACACAAACCAATTATTATACACTTAACTGGATTTTTTTTACCAAAAGACATGTAGCAGAATACATTTTGGCTTAAATTTATGGCAAAATTAGATTTTATTGGATTTATTTTAAAACAGAAATTAGAAAATATTATTTTTTTTCAAAATTTCCGCTTATATCGCAAAAAATAAAAAATTGATTTGTGAATAAATACCACCAAAAGAAAGCTCTATTTGTGTGAACAAAATGATAAAAATTTAAATTGATACAGTGTTGCATGACCACGCAATTCTTATGCCCCGTACACGCGGTCGGATTCTCCGAAGGAAAATGTGTGATAGGACCTTGTTGTCGGAAATTCTGACCGTGTGTAGGCTCCATCACACATTTTCCATCGAATTTTCTGACACACAAAGTTTGAGAGCAGGATATAAAATTTTCCGACAACAAATTCCGTTGTGGGAAATTCCGATCGTGTGTACACAAATTCGACGGACAAAGTGCCACGCATGCTCAGAATAAATAAAGAGATGAAAGCTATTGGCCACTGTCCCATTTATAGTCCCAACATACATGTTTTACGTCACCACGTTTAGAACAATCGGATTTTCCGACAACTTTGTGTGACCGTGTGTATGCAAGACAAGTTTGAGCCAACATCCGTCGGAAAAAATCCTAGGATTTTGTTGTCGGAATGTCCGAACAAAGTCCGACCGTGTGTACGGGGCATTACTGAAAGTGCAAGAGCGATGAAAGCTGAAAATCGGCCTGGGAAGGAAGGGGGTGAAAGTGCCCAGTATTGTAGTGCTTAAGGAGGACTGTCTCTTAACGATCTGGATTTATCAGAATCCTAGATGGGCTGGCAATGGGGTTGTGTCTGGGCGGAGTCCGAATGCAGTTTAAAAGTGCTCACTGAAGGGCAAAAGCCCTCTCTTGCTTCTCTTGCCTGATGGCTCTCTCTTGCTATTTTGAACCCAGCTGAGGAGACAATACCTAGAGGGTTGTCTTACATAAAGTATATTTGATGTTCTTTTGATATATGCTCTGTAATATTTTCCTTTAGTGTTTTTATGTTAGCACTTCCTATTTTCTTGGGAAATAAATAAGACGTGTTTTTTTAAGCAGTGTGTTTATTTTCATAGCTAACCTTATATCATTGTACTATCACCTGTAACATTATCAGAGCTTTGATAGTCTAGCTAATTATAGGAATAGACAAGTTAATACATACCGTATTTATCGGCGTATAACACGCACATTCATTTTAAGAGGGAAGTTTCAGGGAAAAAAACTTAAATTTTAAATAAGAAACTTTGAAGCAAAATAAGGGTCAGTGCCCATCTGCAGCCTCACCATTGCCATCAATGCAGCCTGATCAATGCCCATCTGCAGCCACACAAGTGCCATCAATGCAGCCTCATCAGTCCACATCAATGCAGCAGCCTCACCATTGCCATCAGTGCAGCCTGATCGATACCCATCTGCAGCCTCGGAGAGGACAGGGAGGGGGGTGGGACGAGCGCCGACAGATTACATACAGTGAGAATCTCCTATGTTAGACAGAACAGTGGTCCAATGGCGGCCCAGGAGATGGAACTTCCTATTACAGAGGCCACCAAGTAAACAGAAGTTTCTCACTGTATGTAATCTGACGGCGCTCATCCCGCCCCCTTCCCTGTCCCCTCCGAGGCAGCTAAAATTGAAGTATTGGCGTATAACACGCACACGCTATTTGCACCCAATTTTCATAGTGAAAAAGTGAGTGTTATACGCCAATAAATACAGTATATGGTATAAATAGAGGGAATCCATAACCACCTAATATTTATTTCAGATATGAAGCTTTCAAGCTTCATATCCAAATCGTATTTATAGTAGGGCCTGATTCTTGCCTTATTCTGATTCTGACATAGACAAAAAGGTGATAATCATTTATTATATTTAAAAATCTCAGATAGAATCGAAGGAAGAAGTGAGGTGGTAAATTTGCAAAAACACCATTTAGAAACTATACTAAGCATTACATAATACTTGAAAAATATAGATACAATTGTGGATCCATGTCTGGCACATTTTGTAGTTAAATGGGCAAGTCTGTTATATATTTGCCTACTTAAAACAAAGAAGCACAGTTTGATCTCACTATTAATTTTAGTTGATACAATGAATATTGTAATGTTTGGGGGTTGTTTATCTCGGTGTAGTGCCGAACAGTGAGTAGAGTCCATGCTATTTGTGACGTTTAAGGATTTGTTGGCCCACCTTTATTAAAGAGAAAAAAAAAGTCCAATAACAGAACAGTTTACTCTGCAGGGGTTTCCACCATCACCACTATATAACGTACAATTCAGCCTCATGGCTCCCTTTAGCAGCACCGCTACTCAGGCTTTGTGCCTCAGACCTTCTGACCCTGTAACACAACATCCCTGTTTTCACATACAAATGCTGTACCTCTGTTAGCACTTAGGGATGAGCCAAACACCCCCCGGTTTGGTTTGCAGCAGAACATGAGAACAGGCAAACAATTTGTGTGAACTAGCGAACACTGTTAAAGTCTATGGGACGAGAATGTGAAAATTCAAAAGTGCTCATTTTAAAGGCTTATATGCAAGTTATTGCCATAAAAAATTTTTGGGGACCTGGATCCTGCCGCAGGGGACAGGTATCAATGCAAAAAAAGTTTTAAAAACGGTTGTTTTTTCAGGAGCAGTGATTTTAATAACGCTTAAAGTGAAACAACAAAAGTGAAATATTCCTTTAAATATCATGCCGGGGGGGGGTCTCCTTGGTCTGCCTGTAAAGTAGCGCATCTTCCCCATGTTTATACAGTACCACAGCAAAATGACATTTCTCCTTTTCAAATAATTTATTGAGAATACAACAATAGAATTTTACATTACTGGTTTTAAATTTATGTAAGGTTACAAAATATGAGGAAAAGGAACTTCTCAATAATAACTTAGAATAATAATACTTAAGTTATCTTGTAGAAATCAGTAAGAAAATCTATTTTCCAGTGTACATAACTGAATTATATGGTTATAACAATTATAACAATTAATAGAGCTTTTGTAATTGGAAAAATAAATAAATAAGTAAGTAGATAAATATATATATAAAAAAAATACAATATGTCACAATAGTGAGACATAAAATGTAACTAAATTAGATAAATCAGGTATTAATGAGATGACCTAGAGAGACACCCAAACAACCAGGGCCAAGGTCTGGCTATTTGGCCCAGCATATCCCGGGTGCATGGGTGCCCCTCCAAAGCATCCCCATGAAAGGTATAGTTAGTTTGTATCCGAAAAAGACATAGTTTGCTTAACCAAATAATAATTTAATAGAAATAGATAATGACATATTTTATTATTATACATCACTAAAAATAAAATTGAATAAGTGGGAATATGTGGTGGGATCAGAAAGGGTTATGGAGGAAATTTGGGGTCTCCAGAGAGAAGTGAGTGTTAAATATTTATGAGAACATGTAATAATATAGACCGTGAAGGTGGTAGATCTCATTAGGGTAAAAGAAGTGAATAGTTCAAATCCGGTGGTAGTATGTGTGTTATCCATGGAAGCCAAAGAGATTCAAATTTGTCCAGTTTATAAAGTATGATTGCCTCCATTTTAGCATGGATCATAGCTTGAGTTACACGTTGTTTTACAGATATGTCACAAAGCTTATTGGTTTTCCAGACTTTTGCTATTGATTGTTTTGCAGCTGTTGTGACATATAGTAAAAGTTTAAATTGACGTTGAGTTATGTTTCGTGGCTTATTATTTAGGAGGGCTACCAATGGATCCGGTTGTAATGTGGTTTCAAACATTGTAGAGAGAATTTGAAATATTTTTGACCAATATGTTTGGACTATTGGACAAGTCCACCAAATATGCAGATGTGTACCAATGTTGCTGCATCCGCGAAAACAGTGAAGGGGGTATTGGGGAAGGAATTTTGATATACATGCTGGCACTAAATACCACCTGGTAAGAACTTTATAATTTGTTTCTAGGGCAACTATGTTGGGTGTGGCTGATTTTGTAGATTGCCAGATTTGTGACCAATCCAGTGAGTCTGGAGGAAGGTTTAAATCAGATTCCCATTTGGTAGTGTAAGACGGGGGAGAGGAATTTGTTTGTGAAAGTAGTTGAGCATATATGTCAGAGATCATCGTCTGTGTGGATCTGACATACATGATCGTTCAAATGAAGTATATTCTGGAGTTGTCAAGTTTGTGGGGATGTTTTGGGATAAAAAGTTTTTGATTTGTAAGAATCTAAATGTTTCATTACTGGGTATGTTGTGTGTCTTGCTTATTGTAGGAAATGAAAAAAGTTCATCAGAGTCGTAGAAGTGATGTTTTGCTATGTTTTGTGACTAGATGTGTTATTGAACGTCGTTGGGGTGGTGAAAGCCATAACAGATTTGATATAGAAAGTGGATCACATTCCACCGATTCTATAGTTACCCAAAGAGGGATTTCTTTAGTGGCATGGTATTTAATAATTTGTGCTAATTGAGAAGCATAATAGTATTTTGAGAAATTTGGAACACCCAAACCTCCACAGGTTCGGGGCATATGTATGGTATTTTGTGGTAATCGTGGTTTAAGTTTACCCCAAATAAATTGGGCAGATTTGCGTTGTAGTATTCGGAAAAAATAAGCCGGAACATTTATAGGAAGTACACGGAACAGGTATAGGATTTTAGGCAATATGGACATTTTTACTACTGTGATTCTACCCATCCATGCTAACGGTAAAGAAGACCATTTTCTCAGTAAGGTTGATAATTGAGTTAGCATGGGAGGATAATTTGCAGAGTATAGGTCAGCTGGATTAGCCGTTAGTGAGATCCCTAAATATGGTATATGTGTTGTTGACTATGTAAATGGAAGGGAGTGTAAGGAAACCAGCAGAAATCGCCTGGCGCTCGCTGGTGCCCATGCGCGCGCGCACGGGAGACCACAGATGCCCGTGCGCACTTGTGCGCATGCGCGCCTGCGACACGTGGCGTGCACGCGCAGGAGCGCGCCCTAGCGCCAGTTGGCGCCAGTGTGCCTATTTAAAGGAGGCCCCAGCTACTGATCGGTGCTGACTGGTCTTCAGCTGTGTCCCTGTTACTCTGAACCTGTGTTATTCTGCCTGATTCCCGTTGCTGACTTTGGCTCCTGTTTAGCAAGCTCTGAACTCTGTTATACCTGATCTCTGGTTCCTGATCCCGGCTTCCCATCTGACTCGCCTCTGCCTGATGTTCTGATACCCTGTTGCCCGCCTGTTGACGAACCCAGCTTCCCATCTGACCCATCTTTGCCTGATGTTCCGGTACCCTGCTGCCCGCCTGTTGAAGAACCCGGCTATCCCTGTGACCTGGCCCTGGTGCCCAGCTTGGCCCAGCACAACTACCCGAGTGTCGGCAACTACAGTCTTGCGACCAGCTGCGACTTCCTCCTCTGCAACTACAGTCCTGCGACCAGCTGCGACTTCCTGCTCTGCGACTACAGTCCTGCAACCAGCTGCGACTTCCTGCTCTGCAACTACAGTCCTGCGACCAGCTGCGACTTCCTGCAACAGGGTTCCTGGCTTCCACCTGCAGGCACTCGTGTGCCTCCTGTTCATTGGCTCCTTCTGTTTCACTTTCAGTGGGACCTTGACTGGAAATACAAGAGAGGCCGACCTCGTCAATTCAGTCTCCCTTCAGGTATGTGGCAGTACCAGTCAGCCAGTAATGGAGTCTGAAAGGAAGGTCTCTCTGCTATCAACCCTCTGCCAAACTGTTACCGCACTCTCCCACGTAGTGCAAGGGTTGCATATGGACTTTGCCCGCATCCATAACCAACTTCAGTATACATCCAGCTTTACTCCCACTTCCGAGCATCCAAGACTCAAGGATTCCTTTGCTCAAACTATGACTTTCTCCCAAACTGAACTGTGTTACCTTCCTGAGCCCAGGGTACCCTTGCCCGAACGGTTTTCCGGGGACCGTAAAAAGTACAGGACTTTTCAGAATGCCTGCGAGCTTTACTTTTCTTTGCTACCCCGCACATTCTCTACAGAGGAAGTGAAGGTGGGATTTCTTATCTCCTTGTTGCTGGAGGAACCCCAGACCTGGGCATTTCAGCTTCGGGAACAACACGACCCTGTCCTGGCTTGGGTCAAATCCTTTTTCACTGCCATGGCTCAATTATATGCCGATCCTTTCCGCCACCAGACAGCAGAGACTTTGCTGAGTCATTTACAAGGTTCTAGGCCTATGGAGGACTATGACTCGGACTTTCGTTTATGGAGCACTGATACTGAGTGGAATGATTCAGCGTTATACTTCCGATTTCGTCTTGGCCTGTCAGAAGCTGTCAAAGATGAACTTGCCAGGGTAGAAATACCTACCTCTTTGAATGACTTAATCCACCTCAGCATACAAATTGACTGTCGCGTACGTGAAAGATGGTTCGAGAAAGCCGGAAATCTTCATCTAATGCCTACCTGCTTGATGGACCTATCACCTGCCTCCTTCTCAAGCCAAGAAAAGTTTCTGACATCAGGAAAATTCCACATGCCAACTTTCCTAGGCCCCCTCTGACTGAACAAGAGCGGTCTCATCATCGCCACAATAATCTCTGTATTTATTGTGGCGAGCAGGGGCACTTCCTACAGACTTGTTCCAAAAGGCATCGTAAAAGACCCCTCCGTCCATCTTCTACTGTAGTGGCATTAAGTTTCAGTCAAAACCACACCCTGTTGCCTACTTCCCTTCAGTTAACCGGAAAGACTCTTAATATTTCTGCTATTGTGGACTCTGGGGCCTTCAGCTGTTTCGTGGACTCTGCCTTTACAAATACGCATGCACTCACTTTGCGTGCTAAGAAGAACAGCTTCACGGTCCACCTGGCAGATGGTTCAGGCATCAAATCTGGGCCCGTCACTCTAGAGACTGAACCCATCCTGTGCCTCACAGCCTCTGGGCATCATGAGCTGCTACGTCTAGATGTCATTACATCTCCCCTATTTCCTGTCATTCTTGGGCAACCCTGGTTGAAGGCACGTAACCCCCTCATCAACTGGATCACATGGGAAGTGACTTTTTCTTCTAAGTACTGTAATGAATTCTGCATTCCTCCTCTACCCAAGTCTGAAGAACCACTCCTCTGCATTAACACGGACCCTGAAACTATTAAACTTGTGCCTTCCATTTACCATGACTTTCTGGACGTTTTCAATAAAAAGAGCGCTGACAGTCTCCCTCTTCATAGACCATATTACTGCCCTATCGATCTCTTACCCGGTGCAGAAATTCCCTTTGGCAGAATCTATCCACTCTCAGAACCAGAACTGGAGGAGTTGCGGAAGTACATTGATGAGAACCTTGAGAAGGGGTTTATTCTGCCATCTTCTTCCCCCACGGGAACAGGAATATTTTTCGTGGAGAAGAAGGATCACTCCCTCCGGCCCTGTATTGATTACCGGGACTTAAATAAGGTAACCATCAAAAACCAGTACCCCTTACCTCTTATTCCAGAACTATTCCATAGGCTTTGGGAAGCTCGTATATTCACAAAACTAGACTTGAGAGGAGCATACAACCTGATCAGAATAAGAGAAGGGGATGAATTGAAGACTGCCTTCAGGTCTCGTTTCGGACATTTTGAGTACCTAGTGATGCCCTTTGGACTCTGTAATGCTCCAGCCACCTTCCAGCATTTTGTAAATGATGTGTTCCGGGACTTTCTTGATTTATTTACTATTGTTTACTTGGATGACATTTTAATTTTTTAGAGTTCCATCGAATTCACGTGGAGAAGATGTTAAAAAGACTAAGGGAACACCATCTCTATGCTAAGGCGGAGAAGTGTGAATTCGAAAAACTCACCATCCAGTTCCTGGGGCTCGTTATCGCTGCAGACGGAATTGCCATGGACCCACAGAAGGTATCTGCAGTACTCGATTGGCCTGCCCCTACTGATAAGAAATCTGTACAGCGGTTTGTGGGGTTCGCTAATTTTTACAGGAAGTTTATTAAAGACTTTTCCAGTATTGTATCCACTATCACCCAGCTAACCAAGCTACGCACCACTTTCACATGGACCTCTGAAGCTCAGACAGCATTCGAAAAACTGAAAGGCCTCTTCACATCCGCACCCATCCTGAAACACCCAGATCCTGCTCTGCCCCATGTCCTTGAAGTGGATGCCTCTGAAATAGCTGTGGGAGCCATATTGTTCCAACGACAAGGGACAAAATCGTTACTCCATCCTGTCGCTTTCATCTCCAGAAAACTAAGTAATCCTGAAAGGAACTACGATGTCGGTGATCGCGAATTACTCGCTATTAAGTCTGCCCTTGAAGAATGGTGTTATTTGCTAGAGGGAGCTGCGCACCCTATTCTTGTATTCACGGATCACAAAAACCTGGAGTACTTAAGAACAGCGAAAAGATTAAGACCTCGCCAGGCCAGGTGGGCTCTTTTTTTTGCAAGATTCTGCTTCCACATCACTTACCGGCCCGGGTCAAAGAATGGGAAGCCAGACGCTCTTTCCCGCATGTTTCAAGATACTGAAGCATCTCCCGAACCTGATACCATCCTACCCGCTAAGAACTTCCTGTTACTACAAACTGATCTCATCTCCCAAATCAAGACAGCAGTCCTGAATCAACCTCCCTCCCAAGAACTCCATCTCCAGCTTAACCACTAGGCTCCCGCGCTATAGCCGAAAGACGGCTACAGGGCGGACTCCAATTGCCGGGAGGGCGTCCCTGGACGTCCTCCTGTTTACTTCCGCATTGCGCTCTCCCGCGGGCGCGCATCGCGGAAGTTTTGTGCTGGCCGTGTCCCTCGGACACGGCCAGTCACAGATCGCCGTAAACGGCCAATGACAGCGGCCGTTTACAGTGCGATCGCTCTACCAATGAGAGAGGATCTCATATGTAAACATATGAGATCATCTCTCATCGCCGGCTCTCCCTCCTCACACAGAGACAGCGTGTGAGGAGGGAGAGCGAACCGCTGCTGCGGTAAGTGTAAAAAAAAAAAAAAAGAAAAAGAAAAGTGTCCCCACTGTTATCTGTCCTGCCATCTGCCCTTGCCATCTGTCCTGCCATCTGCCCCTGCCATCTGTCCTGCCATCTGTCCCTGCCATCTGACCCTGCCATCTGTCCCCAGTGCCATCTGTCCCCAGTGCCATGTATAAATGCCATCTGTCATCAGTGCCACATAGTGCCATTTGTCATAAGTGCCACCTGTCAGTGTCACGTGCCATCTGTCATCAGTGTCACGTGTCATCAGTGCCACGTATCAGTGCCATCTGTCATCAGTGTCATCAGTGCCACTTATCAGTGCCATCTGTCATCAGTGTCATCAGTGTCACGTATTAGTGCCATCTGTCATCAGTGCCACGTATTAGTGCCATCTGTCATCAGTGCCATGTATTAGTGCCATCTTTCATTAGTGTCATGTGTCATCAGTGCCACATATTAGTGCCATCTGTCATCAGTGCCATTTGTCATCAGTGCCACATGTCATCAGTGCCACATATTAGTGCCATCTGTCATCAGTGTCACGTGTCATCAGTGCCACGTATTAGTGCCATCTGTCAGTGCCACGTATTAGTGCCATCTGTCATCAGTGTCACGTATTAGTGCCATCTGTCATCAGTGTCACGTATTAGTGCCATCTGTCATCAGTGCCACATCAGTGTCAGTGCCATGTATCAGTGCCATCTGTCATCAGTGCCACATCAGTGCCATGTATCAGTGCCATTTGTCATCAGTGCCACGTCAGTGTCACATGTCATTGTCCTGGTTCTCCAGGGCCTTCAAAAGTGTAATAGGTAGTCAACAAGTCAGATGTGTAATTTATGCTCCTAGAACACGTGATGGTGCTCCCTGCATGTTGGGCCTCTCTATGTGGCCAGGCTGTGAAAAAGTCTCACACATGTGGTATCGTAATACTCAGGAGGAGTAGCAGAATGTATTTTGGGGTGTCATTTGTGGTATACACATGCCATGTGAGAGAAATAACCTATTACAATGACAATTTTGTGGGGAAAAAAAAAATCTTCATTTTGCAAAGAATTGTGGGAAAAAATGACAACATCAAAAACCTCACCATGCATCTTACTAAATACCTTAGAATGTCTACTTTTAAAAAAGGGGTCATTTGGGGGGTATTTGTACTTTCCTGACTTGTTCGGGTGGCAAGAAATGAGATAGGCCACCAGTACATCAGGTGTGATCAATTTTTTATGATTTGCACCATAACTTGTAGACTCTCTAACTTTCACAAAGACCAAATAATATCCACTAATTTGGGTTATTTTTACCAAAGATATGTAGCAGTATAAATTGTGGCTAAAATTTATGAAGAAAAATTACTAATTTGCAAAATTTTATCAGAAACAAAGAAAAATTCGTTTTTTTTTCAAAATTTTCGGTCTTTTTTCATTTATAGCGCAAAAAATAAAAAACCCAGAGGTGATCAAATACCACCAAAAGAAAGCTCTATTTGTATGAAAAAAAGGACAAAAAATTCATTTGGGTACAGTATTACATGACTGAGTAATTGTCATTCAAAGTGTGAGAGCGCTGAAAGCTGAAAATTGGTCTGGTCACGAGGGGGGTTTAAGTGCCCAGTTGTCAAGTGGTTAAAGAGGGTCTCTACTTCCATGGTACACAGATCTTTGTTCCAGAGCAATTGCGGACAGCAGTCCTCTACATGTGCCACGATCATCCTCTGGCAGGGCATTTCGGGGTACAAAAGACTTCAAAACTGGTCCTTCGCTCCTTCTGGTGGCCAGACTTAATGCAATTCTGCAGAAACTATGTAAGATCTTGCACTACGTGCTTATGGAACAAGACGGACAGATCTAAGAATTGGGGTCTGCTGAAACCTCTCCCTGTACCAGATAAATTATGGAGCATGATCTCCATGGACTTCATCGTCGAGTTACCCCCATCCGAGGGGTTTACCACCATAATTGTTATTGTGGATCACCTATCCAAGATGGCGCACTTTGTGCCCCTAAAGGGTACCCCTTCCGCTGCAGAGACTGCCTCATCTTTCGTCAAGGAAGTGGTACGCCTACATGGTATCCCTGTCAACATCACGTCGGATCGTGGAGTTCAGTTTACGTCCAGATTTTGGAAATCCTTGTGTGAAGTTTTGGGCATTAAACTCTGCCTATCATCTGCTTACCACCCCCAGACTAAGGGCCAAACAGAGAGAACAAATCAGACGCTGGAGCAATATCTCCGATGTTTCTCTTCTTTTGCACAGGACAATTGGGCGTCTCTTTTGCCGTTAGCAGAATTCGTCTACAATAACTCAATACACTCTTCTATCAAGCAAACCCCCTTTTTTGCTAATTATGGGTTCCATCCATCTTGTCCCCCAAGAATCCTCAGTACCGGCAGTACAGGATCGTCTGGAGTTCTGGAAAGTTAACAACCTCTTCCTGCAAGAAGCTATCTCCAAGTCCCAAGTAGATGACAAGAGATTCTATGACAGGAGAAGAACAGGTAATCTGGATCTGAAACCCGGAGAAAAGGTATGGCTATCTACCACAAATCTAAAGCTGGCCTGCCCTTCAAGGAAGTTAGGACCAAGATACATTGGCCCATTCCCTATTAAAAGAAGGATTAATGCCGCTGCTTTCGAGTTAAGCCTACCAGAGAATTTAGGAATTCGTCCGGTGTTCCATGTGTCCCTCTTGAAACAATCCGTGGCTAATCCCTTTCCTGACCGAGAATCCGAGACTCCTGCTCCTCTGTTGGTGGAAGGGAATGAGGAGTTCGAAGTGGAGGCTGTCCTGGATTGCAGGAAGAGAAGGGGCCAAACCCAGTTCCTTATTAAGTGGAAGAGCTACGGCCCTGAAGATAATTCATGGGAACCCAGCTCCGATGTGCACGCTCCACGATTGGTTCAAGCCTACCTTCGCCTCCATCCTGATAAAAAACCCTTAGTGGGCATCCGGAGGCTGCCCTTAAGGGGGGGCAATGTAAGGAAACCAGCAGAAATCGTCTGGCGCGCGCTGGTGCGCATGTGCGCGTGCACGGGAGACCACAGATGCCTGTGCGTGCGGCGTGCACACGCAGGAGCACGCCCTAGCACCAGTTGGCGCCAGTGTGCCTATTTAAAGGAGGCCCCAGCTACTGATCGGTGCTGACTGGTCTTCAGCTGTGTCCCTGTTACTCTGAACCGGTGTTATTCTGCCTGATTCCCGTTGCTGACTTTGGCTCCTGTTTAGCAAGCTCTGAACTGTGTTATACCTGATCTCTGGTTCCTGATCCCGGCTTCCCATCTGACTTGCCTCTGCCTGATGTTCTGATACCCTGCTGCCTGCCTGTTGACGAACCCAGCTTCCCATCTGACCCGTCTTTGCCTGATGTTCCGGTACCCTGCTGCCCGCCTGTTGAAGAACCCGGCTATCCCTGTGACCTGGCCCTGGTGCCCAGCTTGGCCCAGCACAACTACCCGAGTGTCGGCAACTACAGTCTTGCGACCAGCTGCGACTTCCTGCTCTGCAACTACAGTCCTGCGACCAGCTGCAACTTCCTGCTCTGCAAATACAGTCCTGCGACCAGCTGCGACTTCCTGCTCTGTGACTACAGTCCTGCGACCAGCTGCGACTTCCTGCTCTGCAACTACAGTCCTGCGACCAGCTGCGACTTCCTGCAACAGGGTTCCTGGCTTCCACCTGCAGGCACTCGTGTGCCTCCTGTGGGACCTTGAATTACTGCACAGTTATTACAGCTATCATGATCCTGTGTATTGTGTATTGAGCAGTGGTTGTGAAGCATAAACAGGGCATGAGCGTTGCTAGGAAACAGTGAATGTAAACACTGATTATCATCAAACTGATAGCACACCTTCACCTCCATTCTACGTCAAGATGCTGAGACCCCCCAAATGCATGTGGTCATACCTTCATCTGCTAGGCTTGATAATGCTTGTAGACTACTGGTGGAGGCAAGAACACTTCACACAATTTCCCCAGAAATTGTAGCTTTTCTAGTTTGTTTTGCATTTGCTGTTTCAATTTACGTCGGTAAGACGACTGGCTGATACAGACTCCTCTAATGGAAGGTTTAAGAGCTTCCCATAGATTCAGTGGATTAGTATCTGTTGGTAAATTATTAGCGATGTAATCTTGTATGGCTGTTTCTATTTTTAGACGGTATGTTGGGTCAACTAATAAATTATCATTTATAGTCCAGGATCTATGGCTAGGCCTCGGGATCAAGGATGAGAAGGACGTCATTACCGCATTGTGGTCTAACCATGCGCATGGGATGATTAAGGAATTATGTATTTGTGGTAACGTGCCAATGTGGACGAATTGGTGGTCTATACGAGAAAACGTTTTGTGGGGATGGGAATAGTAAGTGTATTGTTTTCTTCTAGGGTTTTGTTCATGCCAAGAGTCAATAAGAGAATGTTGTTCAAGGAGTTGTCTGAAATTAAGGCGTTTAGGTTGTAGTGGTGTAGGGGATTTGTCTAAAATTGGGTATAAAACTTGATTTGAGTCTCCACACATCATAAGGGTACCTTTTTTATGAGATTCAACTACTGAGAACAAGTGTGAGAGGAACGAAAGAGGATTTCTGTTGGGAACATAGTAAGAAACTATAGTTATTTCATTATCTAACAGGAGACCTGTAAGGATTATATAGAGACCCTCAGGATCTTTTATTTCTCTATGTAAAGTGAAGGGGGTTGTGTTATGAAATGCAATCAGCACTCCTCTTTGTTTTCTAGTGGCCGAGGCCATATAGACTTGTGGGTATTGGCGACTTATACATTTAGGGGAAGACTGTGTAGAGAAGTGTGTTTCCTGCAGACATATTACATGTGCAGAAAGTGAAGAAAAGGAATGAAAGGCTTTTGTTCGTTTTGGTGGGGAGTTGAGACCCTGGACATTAAGTGTTAGTACATTGAAAGACATTTTTGAATAAAGGTATTAGGGATTATAATAATTTCTTATTGTGATAATATCCAAGAAGGTTATACTCTGGAGGGGAGAGAAAAAGAAAAAAAAAAAAGGGGGGGGGCAGGAAAGGATGGGTAAAAAGAATAAAAGGGGATTAAATAGGAGAAGTAGAATAAGTAGTAAGTAAGTAGTAAGTGCTTTAGAGCTGTAGATGAGAAGTTGTTTTTAAATAAAGAGGAAAATAGCTCCTATATGGTGCTAGTATCCCAGGGGTGGTGAAATATCACCAACCGATGGGTACAAATGGTCCAAAGCGAGTCCGGTGAGTAAGTCCGGCTACTCGAGGATCTATTGAGAGGCGCAGTGGATTGTCTCCGGGACAAAGGCAACCTCCTCAAAGGCTATACAAACAATAATAAATTAATACAAGTCACTAATAATATAATAGCTATTATTAGGATAATGTAATAGAGATATGTTTCTATAACTTTGCATTACATCATGCACTTATAAGAAAGGGCATTGCATTTACTAAACTAAACCTAAATAATGATATTGGATTAATAAAGTTTGGTAACAATTATTATTTTACAAAAGATTGATTAACTTCTGCTTAAATGAAATTATAAGGATATAGGTAATGACAGAGGAAGGATTATTTTATCCCTACTCTGAATCTACCTGAAATTGGTTACCGTTATAATAGGAACACTAGGTAAAAGGTTTTGATGAAATAAAAGAATCATAGTGGCTTTCAGTCCATTTGATCTTCAGAATTAGGAGGTGGTGTTGCAAAACGACTCCTTTTACTGGTACTGGAGTGAGCTAGTTGAGTTGGGTTGTCTTGCTGAGCCTTGGGTGATTTTGATGATGCTCTGCGTTTGGAGCCTTCAGTAAAATTATCTGGAATTGACAAACGAAGCTCCTGGATCGCAGTCAGTAGGTCGTCCAATTTCTTGCAGGTATATGTTGTACCTCTATAGGTGAATCGCAGGGCAAATGGAAAACTCCAACGATAGGGGATGTGGTGGTATTGGAGTATTTGTAGGTGAGGTTTCATCTCTTTTCTTCTGTAGAGAGTTTGCTGCGAGAGATCTTGGAATACTTGGTAGCGATGGCCTTGAAACGAAAACGAAGCTCCTGGATCACAGTCAGTAGGTCGTCCCATTTCTTGCAGGTATATGTTGTACCTTTATAGGTGAATCGCAGGTCAAATGGAAAACTCCAACGATAGGGGATGTGGTGGTATTGGAGTATTTGTAGGTGAGGTTTCATCTCTTTTCTTCTGTAGAGAGTTTGCTGTGAGAGATCTTGGAATACTTGGTAGCGATGGCCTTGAAAGGTTAATGTATCTTTATTACGTGCTGCTTCCATTAGTTGTTCCTTTGTTCTAAAATAGTGTAATTTTATTACAATATCCCTAGGGGGACCATCTTCTTTTTTAGGGGCAAGGGTTTTATGAATTCTGTCCATCTCCAATCGTTCAGTGGGGATTGATGAGGCTAACTCCTGAAAAAGCGCTGTAATGGTTCATTGAAGATCTATTATAGTTTCAGGTATACCACAGAGTCGCAGGTTGGATCTCCTGGCTCTGTTTTCAAAATCTTCCAGACGTGTGTGTAGAGTAAAATTTTCTTCTTTGAAGGCTTCTAGCTCGTCAGTATGAGTATTAGTGATATCATTTATATCCTCCATTTTGTGTTCTAAGATAGATGTTCAGCGCCCTACCTCACGAATTTCCCTTGTCAGTTTTTCTGTTATTGTGTCTGGGGTATTTTGGAGGGCTTTTTGTAAAACACGTTCAAACGGACTAAGAATATCCGAGTTATTAGGAATATTCTGTAGAGATATTGGTGTTAAACCATAATCAAGGTCAGAGTCAGCAAGTTGTGAGAAAGAATAGGTAGAGTCCCCCCTTTGTGACTGTCTCTGAGGTAATGCAGAGCGGGAAGATTGCGCTGCTGTCATATTAAGAGCGTTTCTTGTCAGCTTTTCTTTGCCTGCTGACTGTTTAAGTTTTGTCTTTTTCCCGCTAAACATTATATGTAGTTGTGCCCCGTAGTCTCAGTAATAAGTGGGTTACCGTATTAATGCGGTATTCAATCGTGACTTGTCGATAGAAGGCCGTTTTCGTCCTGGTGACAGCGGAGCTCTAAGCATTCATGACTGCTCAGCAGCTTTGCGCATGCGCTCTGCAAAATGACATTTCTAAAGGAAAACAATGACATTTAAAACTGCTCACGGCTGTAATGTACTGTCGGATCCCAGCAATATAGACACAAATCATTGAAAAAAACGGCATGGGTTCCATCTCAAGTCCATTACCAGGCCCTTTGGGTCTGGTATGAATATTAAGAGGAACCCCGCGCCAAAAATACCCCCCAAAAAATGGCGTGGATGTCCCCCCAAAATCCATACCAGGCCCTTCAGGTCTAGTATTGATATTAGGGGGAACCCCACACCAAAATAAAAAAAAATGGTGTGAGGGTCCCCTAGGCCCCCAGGCACTATATACTCTGAACAGCAGTATATATATACTATACGAACTGCACTATGTTCCCTGCAGAAAAATTGGGCCTTAGGTGTTGGTGGTGCCAGAACACTGTAACCCCTCACAGTTACTCTTGTTGGGCGCAGGAACGGGCCCTGTTGTTAAATATTATATCAAAAACTGTAATTACATGCCCCTGTTAAATAGGGGCAGAAAAATTGGGCCTTGAGTGGTGGTGGTGCCACAACACTGTAACCCCTCACAGTTACTCTTGTTGGGCACAGGAACAGGCCCTGCTGTGAAATATTATATCAAAAATTGTAATAACATGCCAGTTGGACCTTGGGTGGGGGTGGTGGTGCCCTAAACCAAAAATATTGTTGGAAGCTGGCATCATCAAGATTGAGGACTAATAGGCAGTCTTCAAGGGATCCCAGATCCATAGCAAATTCAATCAGTTACATCAGCATCGGGTGCTTGATAGCTGATTCATTTTTATAAATGTGAGCCTATTAACGGAGACAGGTGCACTCTTTGATCCCTTACAAACCCTCCAGCAGCACTGAATGTGCGTTCAGAAAGAACACTGGATGCAGGACAGGCCAGTAGCTTGATTGCATATTGAGCTAGTTCTGGCCAGTGGTCTATCCTCAAGGCCCAGTAACCCAGTTGATGCTCTGTTGGAAAGGTCTCCAAGTCTGCTCTTGCCCCTTGATATTCCTGCACCATATAATGCAGACTCTAGCGATGGTTGCTTGAACCGATCAGACCTTGGCACTGAGGACTGAAAAATTGTTTAAAGGCATCGGTCAGCTGGCCACCTTCTCCACCGCTCTTCTACTGACTGAACAAAGCCTCAGCAACATGTTGTCCAGCACCAGGAAATGATAACCTCCCAGGGTCTGGAAATGCATTACACAAACATTTCTTCAAGGCCTCCTGAAGATGTTTCATCCTCTGCTCCCTCTGCAAAGGCAGGATGAATTCTGCAACTTTACCCTTGTAACATGGATCACGAAGGGGTTGCCAGCCAGTAATGATCCCTCTCCTTGATACCACAAATCCTAGGGTCTATTCACAGGCTTTGCAGAATCATGGAGGCCATGCAGTGTAAGTTTGCAGAGGCATTCAATTCTGAGTCCTCTGGGTCACTAAGGATCACATTATCTGTAACTACCTCCTCCCAGCCACGTACAACTCCTTGGGTTTCTGGGGACTGAAAACCATCCCTTGAAGACTGCTGCTGAGTGTTATCATCTACATCCATGCTGACACAATCCTCCTCCTCCTCTTCTTCCTGTGTGTTTGGCGGGCCCGCAGGAATGCTATCCTCAGCAGAGTGCGCTGTGATTGGCCAAAGCATGCAGGTCAGATGCAAGCTTTGGCCAATCATCATACAGCAATGCACTGCAATCTTGCAGTGCATTATGGGACGTCCTGTGGCGCTTGAATTTCCCACGAACACCCCATAATGTTCGCTGTTCTGCGAACGGGCGAACACCCAATGTACAAGTCAAACTTATGTTCAACCCGAACATCGAGCTCATCCCTATTAGCACTCTGTCTTGCAGCTCCCAACTGCTCCACTGACACCTGCACCATGCATGCAGACACTCACACACATGTGGTTGCTCCATTGCACCCACATGGACTCCTTGGGAGGGTGGAGCCCAGAACCCTGGTCTTAACTCTACAAAAGGACCCACCACAACTGCACAATTAGTGAGCAGGGTATTCCCAAAACCTGGTCCCAGGATTGGAGATTTCATCCAACCCAGATCACTATGAAAATTCTGGGCTCCTGGTCCCAAACTGGATTTTACCAACCACAAAGGAAATTGAAAATGCAGTTTCCTCCAAATTGAATAAGCATCCTGGAGCCCCTCAACCTGCCTAGCTGACAATACACCATGACTGGGAACTACTGTGCTGTCACAATATATTGTATGATTATTAAAGCGGCGTTCCACCCAAAAGTTGTACTCCTCCCCCCCTCAGATGCCACATTTGGCACCTTTCAGGGGGGAGGGGGGGCACGATACCTGTCTTTCACAGGTATCCTGTTCCCACTTCCGGAAGCCTCAGATGTGGGTATTGACGTCACCGTCCAGGCTCCCTCCTCCTCCCTCCTCCTTCCACGGCCCCTGGGCCAGTAGGTGAGAGGAGCGGAGCCTCGCACATGTGCAGTGGGGTTCCTGGCGTGAAGTTGTAAGGTTCCCTTACTTGCAATGGAGTCGGCATGCACCTGACAGCTGATGGAAACATCAGCTGCGGTGCCAACATCGCTGGACTCCAGGCCAGGTAAATGTCCGATTATTAAAAGTCAGCAGCTGCATTATGTGCAGCTGCTGGCTTTTAATTTTTGCAGAGGTGGCAAGCCTCCACTTTAAGTGGTAGTTTATCGATAATAAATAAGCAAAAATTACTATTTTGTTTTGAATAAAATTATTTTGAGAATGCTCAGTAACACTGAGAAATTTATGTTTTCCAAATGTTAAAATTGATTAACAAGCAGTTACCATATGTATTATTGTCCTGAGAAAATTGCTGGACATGCACATACTTTTATAAGAAGCCTACCACATTCATTGATTTTCAGTTATGCATTGTACTTTTCTGAACTGGACTTCTACTGTATATTGCAAACATGGCACACTGAAATCAGAGTGATGCTAATGCATGCAATGTCAGTCGCTCCCTGAATGGCTTCTGATGCATGTTTGAAGCCTGCCATGCTTGGTAACATGGATTTAATTGAGCACCAATTTTGAGCTGTTGGGATGGTGTTTGTTAAAGAAGTTCTATGAGTTGGTATTTGTGTCTGCAAATTAGCATCTTTATAAATTGTAAGTACTGCATGTGTGTATTCTGATTGTATAGCACAGCTCTAAATAGTAGTAATTGTATGGATAACATTTTTTGGTGTGTATGGTTATTTAGTTGGTAGTAACTTTTGGTTACATGTATTCTTTTTTGATAATTAATGTATAGATGAGCTGGATTTAGCATGTGCAGTGCAGTGCTTCAATATACGCTTCTCAGTTTGTGGGAAGTGATGACTGAAGCACTGCACTTTGTTTGAGCACTTTATGAATAAGAAATGGACTGACTGAAGTGAAGAGTAAAACACAAATTATTTTGATAATTTTTGCATGCATATACGATGTGGGATTTGGTTATTTCATGCACTTACACAAAAATTCTTGTATAAGCTGTGTTTGGTGGGCTCTAGCAGACTCAGGTGGCAAGTTGTATAGGGTGGTGAAATCATTTTCTTCTGTTTTTGTAAACTTTGGGTATCGTGAATATGATGGGTAGTTATGTTTGCATGCTTATTTTGTAGGGCTCTTGCTAGGTTTCTAATGCTTTTATTACCATGTTCATAGATCATATCTCAGTCATATACCTACGTTGTACTTTTTTGCCTAGTTCATCCAGGAGGAGAGATTAGGTAAGAGTCAACACTGAGGGTATCGACAGCCTGAGGATTCAATATGGGTGGAGTTAACCAACTTTATATGGTTAGTAAGAGTTAGCATAGTGGCTTGGCTATCTCACTTCCTGTCAAGTCTGTAGTGTGAGGCCGGGTTGCTGAGAGGGCGCCCCTTGCGGCTGAGTGCAGCGCGTCCCTGGATTTGGGTACAGGGAATGCGATGCACAGAGGTGCACGGGTTGCCAGGGATACTGAAAGCTGGCTGGTTGGCTGTAAGTAGCTAGAGTGCGTTGTGGCAGCCATGCGGAGAGGGGTCTTGAACAGTAACAGCAGGGTAAACCAGGAACAGGGTCCGCAGCCAGGCCAGGGGTCAGATACCAAAAGACAGTCCGAGAGAGGTACAGGAACAAGCCAGGTCATACACAGAGGGAAGAAGATCGGAGAGTAGTCAGCCAAGCCGGGGTCAGAGCGAGGAGATAAACAGGAACACAGGTCAAGCCGAGCAGAGATCAAGCAGGGGTCTTCAGAGTATACAAGGCACAGGAACACAGGAGCTGTTAGATAATCCAGCAAACTGCAAATGTCAGTGGCAGGTTTAAATAGGCCGGGGGGGTGTTCCCACAAGATCAGGGCGTGCTCCCTAGACTCGCCTGCCACCATGACGGTTACTGGCGGAATTGCCCACAACACGGCCATTTCCCTGACAGTGCCCTCCCCAAGGGGCAACCTCCGGATGCCCAACCGGGCCCATCTTTCGGGGTAATGAACTCGGAATCTCTGCAAAAGTCTAGGAGCATGTATATTGGCTGCAGGTTCCCAAGAACTTTCTTCTGCTGGGTAACCCTTCCATTTTATAAGAAATTGAATGATCCTACCTCTCCGGCGGCAGTCCAGGATGGCCTCAACTTCATACTCTGTTTCATCTCCCACAGAAACTGGAGGTGGAGGATCTTCTTTCCTTCCTGAAAAAGGACTAGAGATAACAGCTTTAAGTAAGGAGACATGAAACACAGGGTGCACTTTATAAGAACTCGGGAGTGACAGTTCAAAAGCTACTGGATTAATCTCCCATCTAATCTTAAATGGGCCAATAAATCTTGGTTCCAACTTCCGGGAGGGACAAGGAAGTTTAAGAGAAGAGCTTAGATCAGGTTGAATCAAAAGAAAGTTCTGAAGAGACAAGATCGTACTGGATGTTGTTTCTTCTGGGGTATCAGGAAACATTCGGGATAAAGCATCAGCCTTGCCGTTCTTGGAGCCAGGGCGGTAGGTGATGTGAAAGTTGAATCGTGAAAAGAACAGAGCCCAGCGAGCTTGACGGGGTCTCAGGCGTTTGGCAGTGCGGAGGTACTCGAGGTTTCTGTGATCGGTGAATATCATTATTGGGTGCGTGGCTCCCTCAAGAAGGTATCTCCACTCTTCTAAGGCTGTCTTAATGGCCAGAAGATCACAATCACCTACATTGTAATTTCTCTCGGCCTGGCTCATTTTCCGGGAGGAGAAGGCCACAGGGTGAAGCAGAGACTTGGGTCCCAGGCGCTGTGAAAGTACTGCTCCTGTAGCTACCTCTGAGGCATCGACCTCTAAAATATAGGGCAGGGCAGGATCAGGGTGTCGAAGAATTGGTGCAGAAGTAAACAAAGACTTCAGTTTCTCAAAGGCAGATTGGGCTTCGGAGGACCACAGGAAGCGAACATGTAGGCGGGTTACTTGGGTTATGGGTGAGATGATGGAAGAAAAGTTCCTTATAATCCTTCTATAGAAGTTTGCAAACCCTACAAACCTTTGTACACCCTTCTTGTCTGACGGAGTTGGCCAGTCTAGGATTGCCTGCACTTTCTGTGGATCCATAGCTACA
Source organism: Aquarana catesbeiana (assembly GCF_042186555.1). Classification (NCBI taxonomy): domain Eukaryota; kingdom Metazoa; phylum Chordata; class Amphibia; order Anura; family Ranidae; genus Aquarana; species Aquarana catesbeiana. The sequence continues at coordinate 314,994,721 of NC_133327.1, read as the reverse complement.
CCACCAGTAGAGATGATGAGCCCTAGGAATTGTATGGATTTCTTTTCAAATTCACACTTTTCTGCTTTTGCGTAAAGTCCGTGTTTTCTTAGTGTGAATAAAACTGTCTTTACATGAGTCCAATGGAGCTCCAAGGTGGTTGAGAAGATAAGGTTGTCATCCAGATAGATGATGACGAAGTAGTCAAGATATTCCCGGAAGATGTTGTTTACGAAGTGCTGGAAAGTAGCCGGGGCATTACAGAGCCCAAACGGCATCACCAAATACTCAAAGTGCCCAAACCTCGTTCTGAATGCCGTCTTCCACTCATCGCCCTCACGGATGCGAACGAGGTTGTAGGCACCCCGGAGGTCGAGTTTGGTGAACACTTGGGCTGAACGAAGTCTCTGGAAGAGTTCAGGGACCAGTGGGAGTGGATATCGGTTCTTTATGGTGATTTTATTTAATTCCCTATAGTCCACACATGGTCTTAGAGTCTTATCTTTTTTTTCAACGAAGAAAATGCCGGCACCGGCAGGAGAAGAAGAAGGACGAATGAAGCCCTTTGCCAAATTTTCGTCTATGTACTGTCGTAGTGTCCCCAATTCCACTTCAGAGAGGGGGAATATACGTCCAAATGGAACTTCGGCCCCTGGAAGCAGCTCGATAGGACAATCATATGGCCGATGTGGTGGTAGAACATCGGCCTTTCTCTTATCAAAAACGTCCAGGAATTCATGGTACGCCCAGGGTACATCCTGATTAGTGGAGGATACCGACTGGACTGTCAGACAACTGGTGGTATCTCTGGATGCAGGGATGAGGCAATGTTGTTGGCAATAGGGGGAAGTGAACAGGAGTTCCTTTTTGATCCAATCGATCTGGGGGTTATGGACTTGGAGCCATGGGATACCCAAGATAATTGGAGACATAGGTGAACTCAAAACGTCAAAACGTATGAATTCCGGATGGCCATCGGGAGAGGTAATAAGGAGAGGAGAAGTCTCTTGAGTAACAAGGCCTGAGTTAGGTAGGGTGCCATCTGCTAAACGGACTTCCAGACCCCGTATCTTGTGGAGGAGGGGCAACCTAAGGTTCCTTGCCAGGTTCAAGTTCATGAAGCAACTGCATGCTCCAGAGTCGATTATAGCCTGGAGCCAGATCTCTTCTTCTCCCAACTGCAGTGAAATGGGAAGGACGAGTTGTGAGGGAGAAGTCCCGGAAACCTGGAAATATGCTGGAGAGTAGGTAGGTGGCTTCTTGAACTTCCTGGGACAGTCGCATAGAAAATGTCCATTTCCTCAACAATAGAGGCAGAGATTGGCTAGGATACGACAACGTCTTTCATCAGGAGTTAGTGCAGAACGTAACAGGCCAATCTGCTTGGGAACTGATCCAAAGGTGGGTGTACTGGCGGGTCTGCAGATTCGTGATCGTTCGGACTCTCTCTCCCGCAAACGTCGATCCAGTTGGATGGATAATTGGATGAGACCCTTGAGTGTAGTGGGAATCTCGATCCTGGCCAACTCATCCTTGAGGGATTCGGAGAGTCCTAGGCGGAGCTGGTGTAGTAAAGCTGCCTCATTCCAGGCTGTGTCTGCAGACCACCGCCGGAAGTCCAGGGTATAGTCCTCTACTGGTCGCCTACCCTGCTGCAGAGAGTGCAGAGCGGCTTCAGCGGTGGCAGTACACTGGGGATCCTCGTAAAGTTGTGCCATAGCTGCCAGGAATGCGTCCACCGTGCAAATGACTGGACTCTTTTGTTCCCATAAGTTATGGGCCCAGGCCTGAGGTTCATCGGACAGCAAAGAGATGAGGAACCCGACTTTAACAGTCTCTAAAGCAAAAGTCCGGGGTTGCAGGGCTAGATACAATAGGCAGGCAGTCTTGAAGGATCTGAACTTTTTCCGGTCTCTGGAGAATCGCTCCGGAATGGGAACTCGGGGTTCTGGAGGCGGGAACATCATCAAGGGAGCCGCAGAGGATTGTTCGTGAGCAGATGACTCTGACAGGTGTTGCAACTTATCCGTTAGTTGCAGATAACCTTCCTGTAATTTCTGAACTACTTGGGTCAGAGTGGTGGCTTGTTGGCACAAAGTCTCTAATGGGGATGCACCTCCACCGGCCTCAGTCATGGCTGGATTATACCGTCAAGTCTGTAGTGTGAGGCCGGGTTGCTGAGAGGGCGCCCCTTGCGGCTGAGTGCAGTGCGTCCCTGGATTTGGGTACAGGGAATGCGATGCACAGAGGTGCAAAAGGGTTGTCAGGGATACTGCAAGCTGGCTGGTTGGCTGTAAGTAGCTAGAGTGCGTTGTGGCAGCCGTGCGGAGAGAAGTCTTGAACAGTAACAGCAGGGTAAACCAGGAACAGGGTCCGCAGCCAGGCCAGGGGTCAGATACCAAAATACAGTCCGAGAGAGGTACAGGAACAACACAGAGGGCAGAAGATCGGAGAGTAGTCAGCCAAGCCGGGGTCAGAGTGAGGAGATAAACAGGAACACAGGTCAAGCCGAGCAGAGATCAAGCAGGGGTCTTCAGAGTATACAAGGCACAGGAACACAGGAGCTGTTAGATAATCCAGCAAACTGCAAGTGTCAGTGGCAGGTTTAAATAGGCTGGGGGGGTGTTCCCACAAGATCAGGGCGTGCTCACTAGACTCGCCTGCCACCATGACGGTTACTGGCGGAATTGCCCACAATTTGCCACAATTGCCATCTCCCTGACACTTCCTTTTGGAAGCCATAACAAGAAGCTCCCCTCCTATCACACACTTATGGGCTTCCCCTTGGTTCAGGGAAAAGACCTCTGGAGTGTCATTGTCTACAAATTAATCTGGAGTATGGTTAATCTATTTGTGTCATTAAGCAGGGAGGCATCTAATCTCCATAAGTTTGTTCATTGGGTTTTCTCTGGAAAGGCAATAGTTATGAAATGGTGATCTGACATGAATGCTTACTGCAGAAAAGGAAGGTCAGGTTGACATAGAATGAATATTTCTTATGTGGTGCCAAATATTTTATCTGATGGAGGGCCCTGAATGGCAGAGAAGTAGCCTCCAATGAAGTGTCCTGAATTAGATTAACATGGTAGTTGAGATAGAAAGAGGTAGTCTATCCTTGAATACTTCTTATGTGGTGCCAAATAAAAGATGTAGCCCTTGTCTTCAGAGTAGAGCATGTGCCATGTATCATGAAGAGCCAAATTGCTTAAGTTCAATTTTATCTGATGGAGGGCTCTGAATGGCAGAGAAGTAGCCTCCAATAAAGTGTCATGAATTGGTTTAAAGTGGTAGTGAAGTTAAAATTTTAAAAATCCGCTGTCAGGCAGGGTTTTATAGCAGAAGAGACCCTAGAGGTCATAAATGTCCCCCCCTGCCTGTCAGCGGGTAATGTAATCTGAGCCAGCTCAGACCACATTTACAGCCCACTCTGCAGGCCGCTGCAATGTGACTCCTGTGCACATGGGTAGGAGAGATGTTGCCTCAGCCTGGCCATTCAAGTGGCATAGATGGAAGCCGCCAGGAACCAGGGAGACCAGTGCCAGTGCAGCAGTGGAGGGCTCCATTCGTAAGTAAGTCTGTCATAATATACTATTATGCAGTGCATACTAGTACATTATGACTTAAACCTGCAGGGAAACCATTTATTTTATTTTAATATCTGAGTTTACTACTTCTTTAAGGAGCAAATAAAAATCTACCCAGGATCAAAAACCCATATTGAATTCCGTAAGAAGATTTCTAACTTTGTGGAAAAAAAGAGATCTGTTTGTCATTGAGGCAATATATATCCACCAATATTAACCAAGGTAATAGGTTTGTCTCTAAACATGCCCCTGAGAAAGAGGGACAGACAGTCAATCAGTCAAGTAAAAAGGCATGTGTTTAGGTATGAATAGAGACACTCTTCAAGATTTTAAATTGTCATTTCAAGCATGATATACCAAGGGAATCATCAAATTGGAAATATTTGGAATAGAGTTAGTTCTAAAATGCATCTTCTGAAGGAATACAATATGGGCTCGGTGTTTGTGAAAGTCAGTGAGTACTTTAGATCCCTTTTTCTCGCGTGTTGAGGCCTCCCACGTTTAATGAAAGAGTTTTTAACATAGAATGGTTTTTAATCATTTAACGGGGGTCATGTGGAAAAAAGCCTATGCATGCAAAGATAAATAGTTCTGATAGCTACTCAAGTAGTGCCCAGTTTAATTCAAGCTCGTCACCAGGTGGACTTGGGCAACAGCAAAGAGGACGATAGAGAAAAAATGTAAGGCAGGAGTGTAAATACGATTAGGTGCGTCAAGAGAGGAAAGGAGAAGTACAGACCCGGAGGTGGTTTTAGACCTGCTAGCCCACTTATAGAAACAAGAATATGTTCCAGTAGAAGTAAGTTGGAGCTTAATGAGTCTGCTGTGTGGGGATAAGGTTATATTAACCGGTTCACGTGGTTGTAAAGGCTGAAGGTTATTTACCTTCATGCATTCTATGCATGAAGGTAAAAAACTTTCTGCGTGCAGCAACGTCCCCAGCCCCGCCCCTTGATACTTTCTTAAGCCCCATCTCGATCCAGCAATGTACACAGGAGCATTGTCTCTACCAGGTCTCTCCCTCCTCATTGGCTGAGTCAGCAGTGGTAGCCATAGGCTCCCACTACTGCCAATCACAGCCAGTGAGTCAATGAGGAGAGAGTTGGGGTGGGGCCGACATGCGCACAGTGTATGAATGGATACACAGAGCAGTATCTGGGGAGCAAGCCTGCTAGGGTGCCTACATAGCAAGCTGCAAAACCATTGCACAGAGCAGGTGAGTATAACATGTTTGCTATTTTAAAAAAAAAGTAGTCAACAGGGGAGGTAAATGAATACTCTTGGGTGACTGGGTAGGGGAAACCATAGTACCAAAGTCCCACCTTAAAAGGGGTCAGGTTCAAATCCTCATTTGGAAATGAAAGCACTGAGGTCCAGGAAGAAGGCTTTAAGAGCATTTGAAACAGTAACTAGTTTAACTGGTCTTAGAACATGCAATACTAGTGAGGGCTCCAGTTAAAGCCAAATTAAAAGCATCAACAAATTTACTTGGTGAAAATAACACAAAGAAGAGGACACACTCCCCAAAGTCTAAAAATGGTTGAAACATTTATAGTGTGGTTTAACTGGAAGCCCTAGCTGAATAGGAACCCATGCTGAAAAGAAATAAGAACTCATAAAGGTCAAGCCATGCATGGGTATCTAAAGAGGCTGGAGTTTAGGGAACTAGTGAAGTAACCGCTTTATGAGCTCACACAGTCACCCTTTGAAGATCATGGCTGCCCTAAAATGGCCCTCTCCCTGGTAGCAATATGAAATATGTATTGAATGTGAATGTCTCTATAACCTACAAGTTAAAGGAGAATGTTGAAAAAGTTACTATTTGCTGCCTGGAGTAGTCAATGAGTAGTAGATATGCATAATTTAAATTGGATATACAATATACATAAGGGTGATTGGTACAATGGCATCAATGCTCTAGATATTCAAGGAATGTCTAATAGAAGAGCCAGTGAAATAAATCACTTAACCAGTAAAACAATGCAACATCAAGCAAAATGTTAAGATGTCCAAGACCGCTAAAACAAACCTTAACGTGTTGGTCTGATCAGAGATCAGATGAGGGGTACAGTTTCTAACTGCCAGTGTAATTACTCTTTCCCATCCCAGTTATTTAATCACCATATATGAAAATATTGTATGATGAATATGTTGGTATTGGGAGAGGGGTATGTAACACAATAGTTCAAGCTACTACGCAGAGACACATGTTAATTAGTCAGCAAAGCATTAACTGTAAAAGAGTGTCATAATAGCATACACATGAAGTGCCTTAGTGCCAGAAGTTTGGTCTGCTCTAGCAGAGGCTCATGTCGAGAATGTCACGTCTACCCCAACGCAGGTGGTCAGACACTATTACTAGCTACTGTGTGCTTCACCTATAGCAGCCCCCTTTCCCTTAAGGTAAGCAGGCCTACCGGTACTTGGTTGCCCCCAGGACTTATACACAATGCTATAGTGCCTGGCCACCACGCCAGGGCAGATGCAAACAGAGCAAACAAACAGACTACTTGCCGTTAGCAGTCAGATAACGTGGTTCTATGACAGTCCAGGGAGTAGTCCAATATCCAATCCAATAACAGTCCAGGTAAAAGGCAGGTAGAGTTCAGGGAATAGTCCAATATCCGCTCCAGGCCGTACACAGGAAAATCCAGACTAGCTAAGCAGGGCAGACAAACGGAGGCTTGAACAGGAACAATGCAGGTTTACTGTCTCAATCACAAACAAAGGATAGAGTGTTTGGTTTGCTTGTAACAGGTGACTGACCATATCAATCACCTTGCAGGTGGACACAAACAGGGAGAATGCAACAGCCAACACCCAGATACTGGAATGAAGAGCAGAAGCACAAAAGTGATCCTGACAGCTCATCGGTACAGTAAAGCTGAGCTATACTTGCTGGATGGCAGAAGCATGGTGTGCCATTATCCTCTCCACCTCTGCAAGTCTGACCACTATTGCCTTTGTTTCCATTTGTAAATCAGATATTGCTGCTGATAACATGTTTTTGATGTGCTTTAAGCTGTGGAATGTCCCTAATAATATAGAGTAGTGATCTCTGAGTGCTGGATTTTTTAGATCAAGCACGATCTTGGACCAGAGCCAGACCAAATATTGTTATATTTATTATATGTGTAATTAGTTAGGTTTAGTTAGTTTTTTGCACTCATTATCAAATTATACATTTATTTATTAGGCAGCATACATTTCCACAATATAATAGTGTTAATTTAAAACCAGCATGGACTTTGGAAAGCCCTGCATATACACAATGCCTGAAACTTGCTGTTGGTATTGATCCTAATCAGCCAGCAAAACATATACCAGCTGAATGCTTCTGGTGTGTGATAAAACATAAACATCATTATGGCTATATATAAAACAGATCGTTTTCATATCATTTCAGCTGTTTTAACGTAACACTTACATATTTTGTTACATGTATTACTTTAAACATCTGTATTTTTTTTTTTCTTTACATCTGCAATTGTTGTTGGAATGGCTACAATGAATGTGAGCCTCATAAGGTAGTGATCAGGATTAATGAAATACTTGCTGTGGGAAATATGAGAACATGCCTGTGGAAAGCAGGGGTTGCTAGTAGGGTTATAATTGGAAATAGGAGATTAACTGTAATTAGGATCAGGGGAATGGATAGCTTTCAGTGGAGAGAAGGACAGTTTTGTAATTAATACTCAAAGTGTAAGAGAGTGCAAAATATGTTTGCCTTCAGGATGTATTTTAACTAGTTTAAGCAGAAGAAATACATGAAAAATGAAAGCCAACTTGAGAATATTTGCTACTTTAAGAAAGTTAGAAACATCTATGTTGCATCATAAAATTGTACTATTTATAAATGATTACTCATATGAATAATAGAAAAATAAAAAATAAAAGTCAGAAGTTTATGTTAACATTTGATTTGCTGCTATAAAATAGAGCAATAAAGTCTGAGATCTGAGAAGAAAATAGCAGGTAAAGTGTGTTTATACATATGTGCACAGCAATATTTAGAGTCACCACCATGCCACCATTATCCACCCCATGATATCTCTGATGAGAAAGTCAAAGTTTACTGTGCTGCAGTTTTGTGTAAGTTGGACCCAAAACTCTCTCAGTGGCGCCAATTATCCTATACATATATTAGTAAACTAGACAGCTTTTTGTAGCATGTCATTCACCAAATGATGTGTGCTTCCCTTTGTTGATGTCAGGAGCTGCACTTGAGCTCCCATATATGAAGAATAATATCAAGAAAAGAAGAAAAGATTGATCACACACTTGACTCCAAAAGATGCTGTAGAGATTTCTTTATTGTCATGAGTCACAATCGTTGTGAACAAGCCTGGTTCTTTTCGTGTGAAACACGTCAACTGATCATCATTGCAATTTTGTCTGGCTCATGACAGTAATGAAATTTCGACAGCATCTTTTGGATTCAAGTGTGTGATCTTCTCTTCTTGATATTGCCTACGGTGTTGAGCCGGGATTAGCACCTTGGACCGGGTGTGTCCATTTTTTGCCTGAAGAGGTGTGTACACCCTTGTTCTGTTTCTATGAAGAACAATAACCACCACCATCAAAGTAGAATAAATAAAACACTATATGGCCAAACGTATGTCAAACCCCTTCATATTATTTCATTCAAGAACTCAGAACCAGTTCCACAAAGACATGGTTTGTTAAATTTAGTGTTGAGGAACTCAATTGGTCTACACAGAGCCCTGGGTGAGCTCTCAAACAATAAAATTAGTACTATCTGTAAGTGCAAAATAAGTGTTACTATTTTTTTTCTGATAATGAATTGTATTACTGAAGAGTTGCAATACAATGGTCTCAGGTTACTCATAAAACTTTAAGTATCTAACCCAGAGCAAATACATAGATTAGGAGTTCTTACTGAATTTTTCAGATGGAAGTCGTCAATGGCAGCCTCCTTATTTGTTCCAGTCAGTGATTTTCTGCAAACCACCCATGATTTAATGTAATTACTTTTCACTGTACACAGTGTGCATTGCTACCCCCATCATGTTGTTTTTAGGCATGCACCCGGGCAGGCCTGGGTTTTTGGGGAAGAGCATCTGCCCCAGGGCTGCCCTATGTTTATCCTTGGGCACATCTCCACCAGCCTCAGAATTAGATCAAGTGACTTAAAAAGGAACTTAATTCTGGTAAAAAAATCTAATAAAAGTTGGCAACTACAAATAGTATAGGGGCTGACTTTTAACAGACTGACACCAGCTCATAGATTATAGTGGTGTCTTCCCTGCAGCTGATTTTTTTGTTGGGCTTCTGCTCTCCTTTGCTGCCACCTTGGATTTAGGAGACAGCAGTGACTTGCTAATGTCTCACAGCTGGCTCACCACTGCTCATGTGCGAGGCACGGGACTGGTCCTGTGGCCTTCTGGAACATGTGATGGGGGTAAGCAGAATAAGCAAATGTCATTCTCACTTAGGCTAGAATTGACAAAGTGAGAGCGGTTACCAGTCAAAGGTACCTGCTTTCCACCACTCCAAAAAAAAACACACTGTAAATATGTTTTTGGGGGAGGGGGCAAGCAAGATGAGGGTGCTTTCACGTTTGAGCAAAGGTCAGCTTTAATGACAGCATGTGATCTGCAGCCTGTTTGCTTGCTCCCCACCTGTCCATCTTCATGATGATGCCACCGCTGCTGCTGATTGCTTATAAAGAGGGAACCAGTCAGGGTGAGAGCTGAGCAGTGACCACCAAAGTAAGGGGACACATTCACACCCAATGTAACCACCAATGAAAGGGGACACACTGACCCTCATGTAAGATGACACACTGAGCACTGAGCACCAACCACCATTATAAGGGGGATAATGAGTCCTGACCACCAATCACCAATGTAAGGTCACACTGAGCTCCGACCACTAATGTAAAGGTACATGATGTGCACTAATGACAAATATAAGGATGCACACTGAGTATTAATCAATAATGTAAGTGAACACACTGAGCACTAACCACCAACATGTGTCAGGACCAGGATCTAAACTGACAACCTCTGTTACTTCCAGTAGTAGCTCTTCTTGCTGAGCCATCTGAGATGCTGGACATCCTCTCTGGTTCCTTGGATAATCTTGCCTTATGCCTTGTTTCTAGGGATGGGCTTTATACTTGGGTCGAACATGAGTTTGACTCGAACATTGGCTGTTCGCCCATTCGCCAAATAGCAAACAATTTGAGGTGTTTGGGGCAAATTCGAAAGCCACGGAACACCCTTTAAAAGTCTATCAATGCAAAAAAAAGTTTTAAAAATGGGCATTTTTCAGGAGCAGTGATTTTAATAATGCTTAAAGTGAAACAATAATAGTGTAATATTCCTTTAAATTTCATACCTGGGGGGTGTCTATAGTATGCCTGTAAAGTGGCGAATGTTTCCCATGTTTAGAACAGTCTGAGAGCAAAATGACATTTTTAAAGGAAAAAAAAGTCATTTAAAACTACTCGCGGCTATAATAAATTGTCGGTCCTGGCAATACACGTAAAAATCATTGAAAAAAATGACATGGGATTCCCCACAGGGGAACCTTGAACCAAAAGTAAAAAAAAATGTGTGGGGATCCCCCCAAATTCCATACCAGGCCCTTCAGGTCTGGTATGGATTTTAAGGGGAACCCCGTGCCAAAATTGAAAAAAAAAATGGTGTGGGGGACCCCCAGATCCCACCACCCCTGTGTGAATTGGTAATGGGGTACAAATATACCCCTACCATTTCACAAAAAAAGTGTCAAAAATTTTAAAAAAGACAATAGACGGTTTTTGACAATTCCTTTATTAATGTCTTCTTCTTTCCCTGCTTCTTCTTCCATCTTCTTCTGGTCTTCCTTCGGTGTTCTTCTTCTTCCTAAATCTTGTTCTTCCCCGCTTCTTCCTCTATCTTCCTCTGCTTCTTCCTCTGGTCTTCTCGTCTGGCATCTTCCTCTGGCTTCTTCTTTCCCGCTTCGTCCTCCGGATGATCTGTCTCAATGGGAGTCTCCTGCTGTGATGCTTCTGTTCTTGTGACAGCTCTTATATAACGGAGGGCAGGGCCACCCGGTGACCCCACCCCCCTCTGACACACGGGGACTTTCCCCTGGTGTCAGAGTGGGGCGGAGTCATCCGTTTATGTAAACTGGTGACCCCACCCCCTCTGATGTCCCGGGAAAGCTATAGGGATGTCCCCGTGCATCAGAGGGGAGCAGGGTCACCCGGGAATGTCACGGTGTGGCCCCGCCCTCAGTTATAAAAGAACTGTCATAAGAACAGAAGCGTCACACAGTGGGAGACTCCCATTGAGGCGGATCATCCGGAGGATGAGGCAGGGAAGAAGAAGCCGGAGGAAGATGCCGGAGGAGAAGAATGGAGGAAGGTGCCAGAGAAGAATGGAGGATGAAGCAGAGGAAGATAGAGGAAGAAGCGGGGGAAGAACAAGATGGAGGAAGAAGAAGAAAACTGAAGGAAGACCAGAAGAAGATGGAAGAAGAAGCGGGGAAAGAAGAAGACATTAATAAAGGAATTGTAAAAAAAAGTCTATTGTCTTTTTTAACATTTTTGACACTTTTTTTGTGAAATGGTAGGGGTACAAATCCATTACCAATTCACACAGGGGGCAGGATCTGGGGGTCCCCTTGTTAAAGGGGGCATCCAGATTCCGATAAGCCTCCCACCCGCAGACCCCCACAACCACCGGGCAAGGGTTGTGGGGATGAGGCCCTTGTCCCCATCAACATGGGGACATCCTCCCCATGTTGAGGGCATGTGGCCTGGTACGGTTCAGGGGGGGCTGCTCCCTCGTCCCCCCCTTTCCTACGGCCTGCCAGGTGGCATGCTCAGATAAGGGTCTGGTATGGATTTTTAGGGGGAACCCATGCCATTTTTTTTTTTAATTTTGGTGTGGGGTTCTCCTTAACCACTTCCCGCCTGGCCTATAGCAGATTGACGGCCGGGCGGTGGTTCAGTTATCCTGACTGGGCGTCATATGTCGTCCTTCAGGATAATAGCCGCCGCACGCCCATGGGGGCGGGCAGCGCAGTGATCGGTGGAGCGGTGTGTCAGTCTGACACGGCTGATCACGATGTCAATAGGAAAAGCCGTTGATTGGCTTTTCCTCACTCACGTCTGACAGACGCGAGTAGAGGAGAGCTGATCGGCAGCTTTCCTGACAGGGGGGGGGTCTGCGCTGTTTGTTTATCAGCACAGCCCCCCCTCAGATGTCCACACTAGATCACCAGGGAAGCTGCCAGGACCACCAGGGAAGCGGGCAACATGTGGATGGCCAGGTATGTACCCCATGGCCATCCACATGTGCCCAATGTGCCCAGTCTGTGCCCAATCTGTGCCAATCAGTGCCCACAAATGGGTACTGACTGGCACCATTATAAATCAGTGATGTCTAGCAATGCCGCCCATCAATGTCATCAGTGCCACCAATCAGTGTCAACAGTGCCACCCATCAGTGTCCATCTGTGCCACATATCAGTGCCCATCTGTGCCCATAAGTGCCCACCTATCAGTGCCCATCAGTGCCCATCCATTCCACCTATCAGTGCCACCCATAAGTACTCATCAGTGCCACCCATAAGTACCCATCAGTGCCGCCTATGAGTGCCCATCAGTGCTGCCTATGAGTGCCCATCAGTGCCGCATACCAGTGCCACCTATCAGTGGCCATCAGTGCCACCTATCAGTGTCCATCAGTGCCACCTATCAGTGCACATCATCAGTGGCTGTCAGTGCCACCTCATCAGTGTCACCTTATTGGTGTCACCTCATCAGTGCCCATCAGTGCCACCTTATCAGTGCCCGTCAGTGCAGCCATATCAGTGCCCATCATTGAAGAAGAAAACTTACTTATTTACAAAAATTTTTAACAGAAACAAAGAAAAACTTGTTTTTTTTTAAATTTTCGGTCTTTTTTTATTTGTTGCGCAGAAAATAAAAACCTCAGAGGTGATCAAATACCACCAAAAGAAAGCTCTATTTGTGGGAACAAAATGATAAATAATTTGTTTGGGTACAGTGTTGTATGACCGCGCAATTGTCATTCAAAGTGCAACAGCACTGAAAGCTGAAAATTGGCTTGGGCAGGAAGGTGTTTAATGCCTCGTTGCCACTGAGCGGATCAATTCGGGTCGGTACAGTTTGGAAGGCCTAGAATGGTCTGGCCTATTCAGGTGAGCATTTCCACTGCAAGTGGGACCACCAGGGGCCATACGTGGGTTTAGAAAAAATGCCTAGCATGGCGTCACACGTCCGCCAATCAGTGGAATGTATCGTAGCTCCGCCCTAACTGAACCGTACCATTTTCTATGGCCCCACATCTGAAGCAGGACCCAGAATGGTACGGTTCGGTTGTATGGGCCGCTTTCATAATGGAAACACTCAAAATATGCACCGTAGGAACCATACCGAACCGATCCGCTCAGTGGAAACGAGGCATTAGTGCCTGGTATTGAAGTGGTTAAAATCCATACCAGACCTTCAGGTCTGGTATGGATTTTGATGGGGACTCCCACACCATTTTTTAAAAATTCTGGCACAGGGTTCCCCTTAGTATCCATACCAGATCTGAAGGGCCTGGTATGGAATTTTGGGGGGACCCCCACACATTTTTTTTTTTAATTTTGGTTCTGGGTTCCCCTTATTATTCATACCAGACCCAAAGGGCCGTTCTTTTCAATGACTTTTATGTGTATTGCCGGGACCGATAATTCATATAGCCGCGAGTACTTTTAATTTAAAAGTACTCGCGGCTATTAATGAATTGTCGGGTCTCTGCAATACACATAAAAGTCATTGAAAAAAACGGCATAGGATTCCCCCACAGTCCATTACCAGGCCCTTTGAGTCTGGTATGAATATTAAGGGGAACCCGAACCAAAATGAAAAAAAAAAATTTGGGGGGACCCCCACGCATTTTTTTTTTAAAATTTTGGTTCAGGGTTCCCCTGTGGGGGAATCCCATACCGTTTTTTTTCAATGACTTTTATGTGTATTGCCGGGACCAACAATTCATTATAGCCACGAGTAGTTTTAAATGACTTTTTTCCTATTACACTTTTATTGTTTCACTTTAAGCATTATTAAAATCACTGCTCCCGAAAAAACGGCCGTTTTTAAAACTTTTTTGCATTGATACATGTCCCCTGGGGCAGGACCCAGGTCCCCAAACCGGGGGGGTGTTCGGCTCATCCATACTTGTTTGTGGTGAACCCTAAACTACTTGCTTCTCCCAAGAACTTCCTTTTTAAATACAGATTATTCTCTACTGTCTCATTTTGTCATCCCTATTAAACATATCACTGAGGGTCCTTAAATTCCTTGCTCTACTATGCTGGACTCTGGAACTCGGGGAATGTTATAGACATAGAATTTGCCCAAAGCAATGATATTCAAACAAGAAAAAGATCTGCCCCTATTGATATGAACATGGTTGGTGGTTCACCTTTATTGTCAGGACCTGTTACCCATGAAACAATGTTTCTGGTACTCCAATTTGAGAGATCAGCTTTTAGAACATTACATCACCAAAGTTTCCTTTCATCCTGGGCATTTCATCTGGTGCACAGACTATACATTTTGTATCCCCCCCATTGTGAGGAACATTCTAGAGAACCTTGTCAAGCAAGTTTTCCACCAAGCAGAAAATCACAAGTTGATGTGGTAACTACCCAGTCATATAACAACCTACCTCCACAATACTGTGATTTCTGGGATGTCTTTGATAAAAAGAATTACCTCCCTCGAAAAGAAATGACCACTATTTTTGTAGTTGTTGGCTTACTTACTAAGATGGCTCATTTTATTAAGGGGGTACACACTGCTGAACAAATTGTGGAACACATGTTTTGGGAATCCCGGATGATGTATTGTCAGACAGTACAGTGCAAGTTACTTCAAAGTTCTGGAAAAGGTTTTGTTCAGCCTTAGGTGTTACAATTAGGGATGAGCTTTCTTTTTTGGGTCGAACATGAGTTCGACTCGAACATTGTTCATCTGTTCGTCGAAAACCGAACATTATGGTCGCCAAATTTGAGTGGTGTGTAACGACCCATAATGCACTGCGGAAGCGCAGTGCATTGCTGTATGATGATTGGCCAGAGCATGCACTATGACCTGCATGCTTTGGCCAATCACAGCACCCTCAGCTAAGAGAGCCAAAATTGGCCAAAGGCAGAGTGCCTTTGGCCAATCATGGCTCAGGGGGACTAAGTCCACGCCCCACACTATATAAGGCCGCCTGCACGTCGTTGGCGTGGACAGAGAGAGAGTGTTTTATATATATATATATATATATATATATATATATATATATATATATAAATACAGACAGTCTCATATATATATATATATATATATCCACTGAATCCAGTTTAGCTAGATCTGAATGCAGTCCGTTCCTGGTGTACTGTTTCTAATATACTTCTTGCATGCAGGTGATTCATTTAGCTGCAGTGTACTTATTATATATACAAATAGTTTTGTATATATATATATATATATATATATATATATATATATATATATATATATATATATATATATATATATATCCCCTGCATACAGTTTAGCTATATCTCACTGCAGGCCGTTCCTGGTGTACTGTTTCTAATATATTTCTGGCAGGCAGGTGATTCAGTTAGCTGCAGTGCATTTAATATACAGTGGGGACTGAAAGTATTCAGACCCCCTTAAATTTTTCACTCTTTGTTATATTGCAGCCATTTGCTAAAATCATTTAAGTTCATTTTTTTCCTCATTAATGTACACACAGCACCCCATATTGACAGAAAAACACAGAATTGTTGACATTTTTGCAGATTTATTAAAAAAGAAAAATTGAAATATCACATGGTCCTAAGTATTTAGGCCCTTTGCTCAGTATTTAGTAGAAGCACCCTTTTGATCTAATACAGCCATGAGTCTTTTTGGGAAAGATGCAACAAGTTTTTCACACCTGGATTTGGGGATCCTCTGCCATTCCTCCTTGCAGATCCTCTCCAGTTCTGCCAGGTTGGATGGTAAACATTGGTGGACAGCCATTTTTAGGTTTCTCCAGAGATGCTCAATTGAGTTTAAGTCAGGGCTCTGGCTGGGCCATTAAGAACAGTCACGGAGTTGTTGTGAAGCCACTCCTATGTTATTTTAGCTGTGTGCTTAGGGTCATTGTCTTGTTGGAAGATAAACCTTCGGCCCAGTCTGAGGTCCTGAGCACTCTGGAGAAGGTTTTCATCCAGGATATCCCTGTACTTGGCCGCATTCATCTTTCCTCGATTGCAATCAGTTGTCCTGTCCCTGCAGCTGAAAAACACCCCTACAGCATGATGCTGCCACCACCATGCTTCACTCTTGGGACTATATTGGACAGGTGATGAGCAGTGCCTGGTTTTCTCCACACATACTGCTTAGAATTAAGGCTAAAAAGTTCTAACTTGGTCTCATCATACCAGAGAATCTTATTTCTCACCATCTTGGAGTCCTTCAGGTGTTTTTCAGCAAACTATGCGAGCTTTCATGTGTCTTGCACTGAGGAGAGGCTTCCGTCAGGCCACTCTGCCATAAAGCTCCGACTGGTGGAGGGCTGCAGTGATGGTTGACTTTCTACAACTTTCTCCCATCTCCCGACTGCATCTCTGGAGTTTAGCCACAGTGATCTCTGGGTTCTTCCTTACCTCTCTCACCAAGGCTCTTCTCGCACGATAGCTCAGTTTGGCCAGGCGGCCAGCTCTAGGAAGGGTTCTGGTCATCCCAAACATCTACAATTTAAGGATCATGGAGGTCACTGTGCTCTTATTAACCTTAAGTGCAGCAGAAATTTTTTTGTAACCTTGGCCAGATCTATGCCTTGCCACAATTCTGTCTCTGAGCTCTTCAGGCAGTTCCTTTGACCTCATGATTCTCATTTGCTCTGACATGCACTGTGAGCTGTAAGGTCTTATATAGACAGGTGTGTGGCTTTCCTAATCAAGTCTAATCAGTATAATCAAACACAGCTGGACTCAAATGAAGGTGTAGAACCATCTCAAGAATGATCAGAAGAAATGGACAGCACCTGAGTTAAATATATGAGTGTCACAGCAAAGGGTCTGAATACTTAGGACCATGTGATATTTCAGATTTTCTTTTTTAATAAATCTGCAAAAATGTTAACAATTCTGTGTTTTTCTGTCAATATGGGGTGCTGTGTGTACATTAATGAGAAAAAAATTAACTTAAATGATTTTAGCAAATGGCTGCAATATAACAAAGAGTGAAAAATGTAAGGGGGTCTGAATACTTTCCGTTCCCACTGTATATACAGATATTCTCGTATATATTTATATATCCACTGCATACAGTTTAGCTATATCTCACTGCAGGCCGTTCCTGGTGTACTATTTCTAATACACTTCTGGTAGGCAGGTGATTCAGTTAGCTGCAGTGTATTTAATATATATATATATATATATATATATATATATATATATATATATATATATATATACAGATAGTCTTGTATATACATATATCCACTGCATACAGTTTAGCTATATCTCACTGCAGGCCGTTCCTGGTGTACTGTTTCTAATATACTTCTGACAGGCAGGTGATTTAGTTAGCTGCAGTGTTTTTAATATATATATATATATATATATATATATATATATATATATACAGACAGTCTCGTATAAATATATATGCAGTATATCCACTGTATCCAGTTTAACTAGATCTGACTGCAGTCCGTTCCTGGTGTACTGTTTCTAATATACTTCAGGAAGGCAGGTTATTCAGTTAGCTGCAGTGTATTTAATATATTTATACAGATAGTCTTAGATAGATAGATAGATAGATAGATAGATAGATAGATAGATAGATAGATAGATAGATAGATAGATAGTCTCGTATATATATATATATATATATTCACTGCATACAGTTTGGCTATATCTTGCTGCAGGCCGTTCCTGGTGTACTCTTTCTAATGTACTCTGGCAGGCAGGTGATTCAGTTAGCTGCAGTGTATTTAATATATATATACAGATAGTCTCATATATATGTATATATATATATATATATATATATATAGATAGATAGATAGATAGATAGATAGATAGATAGATATAGATATATCTATCTATATATATATATCCACTGCATACAGTTTAGCTATATCTCACTGCAGGCCATTCCTGGTGTACTATTTCTAATATACTTCAGGCGGTGTACACAGTACCGTGCACCCGTAGTGCAGTTGCTACTACTTTTCTGGTGGTGTACACAGTACACAATACATACAGTGCACCCATAGTTGCTATTACACTTCTGGTGGTGTACACAATACCGTGCACCCATATTGCAGTTGCTACTTCTTTTCTGGTGGTTATACACAGTACACAATACAGTGTAGTGTGGGGTTGCAAAACAAAATCCACATCATATCCGGAAGGCCACCAAGGAGAGGCAGACACTCACAGGCCACTAAAAGATGGCAAGCAGGCTCTGTCCTTACAGTCCACAGTGCTGGTCATGGATATGGTGCTTCTTCTGCAGGTGGCCGTGGGACACGCTTGTCCTTTTTTTCTGCTGCTGGGAAAGGGGCAGAAAAATTGGGCCTTTGGTGGTGCCACAATACTGTAATCCCTCACAGATATTCTTGTTGGGTGCAGGAACAGGCCCTGCTGTGAAATATTAGATCAGAAATTGTAATTACATGCCCCTGTTAAACAGGGACAGAAAAATTGGGCCTTAGGCAGTGGTGGTGGTGGTGCCCTAAACCAAAAATATTGTTGGAAGCTAGCATCATCAAGATTGAGGAGGAATAGTATAGTCACTCAGCATAGGCAATCTTCAAGGGATCCCACATCCATAGAAAAATCAATCAGTTACATCAGCATCAGGTGCTTGATAGCTGCTGCTGATCCAAGACTGATTCATTTTTATGAATGTGAGCCTATCAAGGGAGTCTGTGGACAGGCACCCTCTATAATCCGTTACAAACCCTCCAGCAGCACTGAATGTGCGTTCAGAAAGAATGCTGGATGCAGGACAGGTCAGTAGATCAATTGCATATTGAGCAAGTTCTGGCCAGTAGTCCATCCTCAAGACCCAGTAACCCAGTGGATCTTGTGTTGGAAAGGTCTCCAAGTCTGCTCTTGCCCCTAGATATTCCTGCACCATGTAATGCAGACACTGGCGATGGTTGCTTGAACCAATCAGACCTTGGCGCTGAGGACTGAAAAATTGTTTAAAGGCATCGGTCAGCCGGCCACCTTCTCCACTGCTCTTCCTCTGACTGAACGAAGCTGTCATTGTTATGCAGTAATCTTTGTCTGTCAGCTTACCTCTCCTCCATGTGTTCACCTTTAGAGGCCAGCCACTCTCACCTGGCTATGGCTACTTAAATAATCTCTCCTCAAAGCATGGCTCCACCCCAGCCCCTATGAGGGAACTCTATATTAACCTGTGCACTGCAAGCCTGCTTTGCTAATCAACCTTTGTGTGTTTAGCTTCCATGTGCATCTTGCTGTGTCTTCTACGTCTGATTCCAGTTACCGATCTTGGCTTGTTCTCCCTGCCTGTTTGTGACCCTGACCTTTGGCCTGTTCTATGTTTATCCTTGTCTGCTAGTTGCCCCGACCTTTGGCTTATTCCCTTACTATCTCTGTCCTCCTGTAACCTACTGTTGGTGTGAGCTGGGAGACCATGGGGGTCACGACCTGGAGCCAGTTGCAGCCCAGTCCATCCTCACCACTAGAGGCTCTGGTGAACACCTGCTGGCTCTTAGACTCCGCGCCCTGGGGAATCTTATGCTCTAGCCCCTGTGGGATCCATGTTGGTGTTCCAGAGGACCTGCCTTCCTTAACCACCTAGACTCCCATCCGCAGCAGTCAGTCGTAGGGTCCACTACCTTTGTGGTGCACTCCTGACCCCAACGGTGTGCATCTGTCACCTGGCCTCAGGTAACCTGACAGAAGCCTCAGTAACACGTTGTCCAGCACCAGGAAATTGTAACCTCACAGGGCCTGGAAATGCATTGCACAAACCTTTCTTCAAGGCCTCCTGAAGATGTTTCATCCTCTGCTCCCTCTGCGAAGGCAGGATGAGTTCTGCAACCTTACCCTTGTAATATGGATCAAGAAGGGTTGTGTCAGGAGGATCCTGTCAGTAACCGGCCCCCCAGGCTCACTGGTGTGCACTTGCGAGCGCCACTGCTCACACGCGCGCATCCCTTTTGGCGCCAGGCAGGCTATTTAAGGCTGTCTGTCACTTCCAGTTCCCACTGTCTGCTCTACAGCATTCCGTGTGCTTAATCTGACCTGATCTGAGATTACCTGTTTAGACCCGGCTATCTGTTTGTGACCAACCCAGCTGTCTGCCTGCATCTGACCTTCGGCTTGCCTACGACCATTCTTCTGTTGTCCCCTGGTACCTCTGCTGTCTGCCTGATACTTGACCACCGGCCTGCCTGACGATTCTTCTGCCTGACCCTCTGGTACCTCCTCTGCCTAGTAGTCAAAGATAAAAGAGAAACAAGAGGGCGCACCAGCCTAGTGCATTATCTTTGGATAAAAATGTATTAAGAAGATAAAAAAGCCTACTTACAAAACATAAATAACGTAATCGCAGTATATGGTCATCAAGTAGCAGCATTCAGTTGAACATGGACAATTCTCCAGAGGTCATGGAGGAAATCAAAGAAATCACTGCCAGCTGACGCGTTTCGAGGGGTAAGTCCCCCCTTCCTCAGAGCACAGCAGTGAACCCCTCTTCAGCAGTCCTCCTATATATATATATACACATACTTGTAAAGGGACATATTGTTACTCAGCCAATCAAGAGCGTAGCCCCTCCCCCTCCACCCTCTGCTACCTCCTCTGCCTGCCTGATATCTGACCAAGCCTGCCTGACCTCTCTGTGCCTGCTGTTGTTCCTGGTTCCAGTCCAGCACTCCAGTCTCCAGTCTACTTGCCTGCTGTTGTTCCTGGTTCCAGTCCAGCACTCCAGTCTCCAGTCTACTTATCTGCTGTTGTTCCTGGTTCCAGTCCAGCACTCCAGTCTCCAGTCTACTTGCCTGCTGTTGTTCCTGGTTCTAGTCCAGCACTCCAGTCTCCAGTCTACTTACCTGCTATTGTTCCTGGTTCCAGTCCAGCACTCCAGTCTCCAGTCTACTTGCCTGCTGTTATTCCTGGTTCCAGTCCTGCACTCCAGTCTCCAGTCTACTCTCCAGGTCCAGTCTCCTGGCTCGTAGTGTTTCCTGGACTTCTGAACTAACTGTTGATCCTGCCAGGCGCTCATACCACTCCTTACTCCTGTGCCCTCTGTCTCCATTCCAGGGGGCCGTGAGTGGGAGCAGTAGGGGAGGCCTCTCTTTGCAGTTCAGGCTCAAAACTACCAGGTACGTGACAGCTTGCCAGCCAGTAATGATTCCTTCTCTTTGATACCATAAATCCTAGGGTCCTTACGCTGCATGGCCTCCCTGATTCTGCAAAGCCTGCGAAAGTTTGCAGAGGCATTCGATTCTGAGTCCTCTGGGTCACTAAGGATCACATGATCCGTAACAACCTCCTCCCAGCCACGTACAACTCCTTGGGTTTCTGGGGACTGAAAACCATCCCTTGAAGACTGCTGCTGAGTGTAATCCTGCACGTCCACAATCCTCCTCCTCCTCTTCTACCTGTGTGTTTGGCGGGCCTCCTGGAATAATATCTGGATAAAGGTGGCCTTGAGAGGTAAGGAAGTCCTCTTCTTCCTCACACTGTTCTGCCTCAAGTGCCCTGTCCATTATTTCATGAAGCATGTGCTCCAATAGGAAGACAAGAGGGACAGTATCACTCATGCATTGTCGCTGCTCACCATCCTTGTGGCCTCATCAAATGGTGACAGGACAGTGCATGCATCCTTGATCAGTAGCCACTGGCATAGAGAAAAGAAGCCAAGCTCCCCTGACCCTGTCCTGGTGCTATACTCACACAGGTACTCATTGATGGCCCTCTGCTGCATGTACAGCCGCTGCAATATTGCCAAGGTTGACTTCCACCTGGTGGTCATGTCACAAATGAGAAGGTTGGTGGGCAGGTTGCATTTCCTTTGAATGTCAGCCAGCCGAACACTGGCATTGTATGACCATTGGAAATGACCACAGACTTTTCTGGCCTGCCTCAGGAGATCTTGTATGCCTGGGTACCTGCTCAAGAACCACTGCCAAATTCAGGATGTGTGCCAAACATCAAACAAGTGTCCCTGTCAGAGGGCGGAGAGAAGGTTGGTGCCATTGTCGCATACAACTATTCCTGGCTGAAGCTGGCGTGGCGTCAACAACCTCTGAGCCTGCCCCTGCAGAGTTGACAGAATATCTGCCCCAGTGTGGCTCCTGTCCCAGTTTAACCTTAAACTATGTAGAGGGTTCTTTACTGTAAGAGTGGCAAGGATGTGGAATTCACTTCCACAGGTGGTGGTCTCAGCGGGGGGCATTGATAGTTTCAAAAAACTATTATATAAGCACCTGAATGACCACAACATACAGGGATATACAATGTAATACTGACATATACACACATAGGTTGGACTTGATGGACTTTTCAATCTCACCTACTATGTAACTATGTAACTCATGCACCGCATGGCATCTTTTTGCCTGAGTGCTTGCGTAGCCCTTTGAACGCTTACAGAACACCACTGGTTCAGAGAACAAATCTGCAGAAGAGGCCATAGAGGAAGAAGAAAAGGAGGGGGTGGAGGAGAGAGCTGTGGCAGAATCACCACAAGCATTTTGGAGGCGTGGTGGCGGAACAAGCTCCAACAATACTGAACCCTGTCCTGCATCCTTCCTAGCTGCCAGCAGAGTTACCCAGTGTGTCGTGAAGGAAAGGTGACATCCCTGCCCATGCCTGGTAGACCATGAGTCTGCGGTAATATACACTTTACTGCTGACCGCCCTGTCCAACAAGACAAAAACATTGCCTTCCACATGGCGGTAGAGAGCTGGAATGGCTTTCCATGAAAAGAAATGACGTTTTGGAACCTGCAACTGAGGTACAGCACATTCCACAAATTCATGAAAGAGGGCAGAGTCTACTAGCTGAAAAGGCAGTTGTTGCAGTGCTAGCAGTTTAGCCAAGCTGGCATTCAAGCTAGCATTCAGACTGTGAGCATGTGGATGGCTGGGACCGAATTTCATTTCATGGTTTAGCAACTGGGATAGGGAAATTTGCATGCTAAAATCAGATGGTGGTGTGCTGCTAGCAGATTGGCTGCAAGTACTTGGGACACCTATTGCTATACCTTCATTCCTCTCAGTGCAGGTTTTCAAGAGAACTGGAGTAGGGTTGGAGATCCCAGATGAGGAGCAAGGAGAAGTCCGCCTTTTTCTTTGATGTGAGTCTTTCAAGTGCTGTTGCCAACGGATATTGTAATTATGAATATATTTAATTTATATTTAATTTATTTATATTTAACCACTTGCTTACTGGGCACTTAAACCCCCCTCCTATCCAGACCAATTTTCAGCTTTCGGCGCTGACGCACTTTGAATTACAATTGCGTGGTCATACAACACTGTACCCAAATGAAATTTTTATCATTTTTTCACCATAAATAGAGCTTTCTTTTGGTGGTATTTGATCACCTCTGCGGTTTTTACTTTTTATTAAAAAAATGTAAAAAACTGATTTTTTTTTTTAAAAAAAGTTTATTTTTTTATATTTTGTTTTAAAAAATTTTAAACGGGTAATTTTTCTCCTTCATTGATGTACGCTGATGAGGCGGCAGTGATGGGCACTGATAGGCGACAGTGATGGGCACTGATGGGTGGCAGTGATGGGCACTGATGGGTGGCAGTGATGGGCAGCACTGGCAGGTGGCACTGATTGGCACTACAGGTGGGCATTGATAGGTGGTACTTGTGGGCACTGATAGGTGGCACTTGTGGGCACTGTTAGGTGGCACTGTGGGCACTGTTAGGTGGCACTGTGGGCACTATTAGGTGGCACTGTGGGCACTATTAGGTGGCACTTTTATTGGGCACTGATGTGCCTCTTCCACTTGGGGACCGATGTCCCTCACATCCGATCCGGTGATCGGCTTTTTTTTCTACTCGCGCTGTCAGCGTGAGTAAAAAAAAAACGATTACCGATCTTTTGTTTACATCATGTGATCAGCTGTCATTGGCTGACAGCTGATCACATGGTAAGGGGCCGGGACCGGCCCCTTACACAGATCGGTGATCAGCCGAGTCTCAGTGACTCGGTGATCACAACGCGCCCGGCGCGCGCCCTGCAGGGCGCGCGCAGGGAGCGTGCACAGGGGAGGACGTCATATGACGTCCTCCCGGGAATGTAGGTCCGCGCTGTAGCCGTCATTCGGCTATAGCGCGGATGCCAGGTGGTTAATGACTATATTTAATTTATATTTAATTTATTTGTATTTAATGAATACATTTAATTTAGCTTTTATCTATGTAAGGCGGAACATATTATCTTCACAGAAATCTCTGGTAGACCAGACAAGTCGGTGCCTAGGCTGTGTATACAAAAAAATGGGATCCAAACCTCATTGTTTTACACATACTCACTTCAAAGGATCCCATGCTGGGATATGCAACGAAGGGAGGCCAACCCGTAATCAGTACTTAACTTCCCGGGAAAATTCAAGTTAATCTCCTGCTCAGAATAGTCACAAGGATTTGCATTAAAGGGGGCTGACTTATGCAAAGTATAGGGATTGGAGATGTAGCCAGTCCTTAACCAGGAATAGGGAAGCTCACCAATCAGAGCCACGCTATGCCAACCAATCAGCATGTAATAATATACACAGACTAGATGGGAGGCAAACATATACTTTTATGGGAGAGCAACCATCAGAATGGAACCTTGATGCAAAGGGTAATTATGGGAAAGGTCTGCATTTTACTTTAACTAAATATGTTTCCAGATTAATGTTTTCAGAAATATACTCTGTATTCCTTCATGTAATTCTCTTATTTTAACCTAATATTTTCTTCCTTGGTGTAGGCTATAGATTGATGGTTGTGTATTAGATTGACTTTCAACTACTCACCAATAAATGTTTTTATTGTGTTAAAGCATTCGCTCATGGTCAAAGAACTCTCATTTAACCCAAATCATATCTGAGAGATATTAAATCTCAAATATAGTATATGGGAAAAAGATTGCATGGGAGGTTGTCATATGTCTGGTCATGCATGTGGTGCCCAAGCGGCTGCTGTTGTGGCCACACTTGATCCGCTTCAGACATAGGTTGCAAACAGCTACGATGCAATCTGCTGCACATGTGTCCAAAAAGGCCCACACCAAGGAGC
The DNA here is from genome assembly GCF_042186555.1 of Aquarana catesbeiana. Lineage (NCBI taxonomy): Eukaryota > Metazoa > Chordata > Amphibia > Anura > Ranidae > Aquarana > Aquarana catesbeiana. The sequence goes on along the minus strand of NC_133327.1, from coordinate 314,969,853 downwards.
TTTTCAAAATCAGCGGGGAGTCAGCAGCGCCCTGCACCTGCAGAGCTCTGCGGTGTGATGCAGTAGGGTGGCTGCCCTTAAGCTACCCCCTAGAGGACATCCTGCCTCGTTGGAGTTGTGCCTCCTCCTCCTCTCTTCTATCAGGCACCCAAGTAGAGTCAGTGATCTCATTATCCCCTCCCTCCTCATCACTGGAGCAAACTTGGCACTATGCTGCAGCTGGGGGAACATGACTGCCAGTTTCCTGTCTTTCTAGGGCACCCCCTCTCTCTAGGCTCACGTTACTCCTTTCCTCAACCTGAGAACCAACATCGGAGCCTTCAAATCGCTGCGCATCCTCCAGCAGCATGTACCTAACACTGTGGTCGAATAGTTCGGGGGACTCCTCCGTGCATGATGGTTGGGCTATGGAAGAAATGACTGTGGACAAGGAGCCAGTGGAATAGGCCGCTTTGGCAGCTGCATAGGAGGGAAAACTACTCTGAGCCTTGGTGACAGAGGATGAGGATGATGAGGGTGGCTTTGTTATCCACTCCACCAACTCTTCTGCATGTTCTGGCTCAATAACACGGCCAGCAGCAGAAAAAAAAGACAAGTGTGCCCCACGGCCACTGGCAGAGGATGCACCATGTCCATGACCAGCACCGTTGACTGTAGAATCAGAGCCTGCTTGCCCTCTTTTAGTGGCCTGTGAGCGTCTGCCTCTCCTTGGCAGCCTTCTGGACATGATGTATATTTTGTTTTGCAACATCGCACTACACTGTATTGTGTATACCACCAGAAAAGTAGTAGAAACTGCACTACGACTGCACTGTACTGCAATTACAATTTTTGATCTAATATTTCACAGTAGGGCCTGTTCCTGCGCTTAACAAAAGTATCTGTGAGGCTTTACAGTGTTGTGCCACCACCACCGCCTAATGCCCAATTTTTCTGCCCCTGTTTAACAGGGGCATGTAATTACAATTCTTGATATAATATTTCACAGCAGGGCCCAACAAGAGTATCTGTGAGCCTTTACAGTGTTGTGCCACCACCAACAAAAGTATCTGTGAGGCTTTACAGCGTTGTGCCACCACCACCGCCTAATGCCCAATTTTTCTGCCCGTTTAACAGGGGCATGTAATTACAATTCTTGATATAATATTTCACAGCAGGGCCCATTCCAGCTTGGTTTACCAAAAGTAACTGTGAGGGCTTACAGTGTACTGGTACCACCAACACCTAAGGCCCAATTTTCCACAGAGTGTATAGGGCAGGCCGTATAGTATATACAGGCGGTCCCCTTTTTTCAAACATCTCACTTACAAACAACTCCTCCTTACAAATGGAGGGAGACAACAGGAAGTGAGGGGAAATCTACCCCTAGGAAGTTAAATTCTCTCCTGTAAGAGTTAATATGGGAAAAAGGTGTCTCCGCTGATGCTTTATCACCAATCCTTGTTTCCCTAATAAATCAAAATCCAATTGTTATTGGGACAGAAAGTGAGGTGAAATATTCTGAACAGGGGCACAGACAGCAAAAAAAATGTTATAGGGGTGATAAACCTGCCCTATATTATCCAAATGCTTAAAAATAGATTTTTGGGCTACAGCTACACCTAAAAAATGTACCTGTTCCAAATTACAAACAGATTCAACTTAACAACAAACCTACAGTCCCTATAATGTTTGTAACCTTGGGATCGCCTGTATACTGTTGTTCAGAGTATATAGGGCCTGGGGGCCCCATGCCTTTTTATTTATTTGGATGCCGGGTTCCCCTTAATATCCATACCAGACTCAAAGGGCCCAGTAATGGGCTGGGGGGGGGGGCAACATTACATTACAGCTGCAAGCAGTTTTAAATGACTTTCTTTCCTTTAGAAAAGTCATTTTGTGCAGGGACTGTTCTAAACACAGGAAAAATGCACCACTTTACAGGCATACTATAGACACCCCCCAGGCATGATATTTAAAGAAATATTACACTTTTATTGTTTCACTTTAAGCATTGTTAAAATCACTGCTCCTGAAAAAACTGCAGTTTTTAAAACTTTTTTTTTGCATTGATACATGTCCCCTGGGGCAGGACCCGGGTCCCCAAACACTTTTAATGACAATAACTAGCATATTAGCCTTTAAAATTAGGACTTTTGAATTTTCACGTTTGAGTCCCATAGACTTTAACGGGGTTCGCACTAATTTTTGGTCTGCTCACATGTTCTGCCGCGAACCGAACCGGGGGAGTTCGGCTCATCCCTAGTTAAAATGAATCTGTTTTCTGCTTTTCATCCCTAGTCTAATGGTCAGACCAAGAGAGCCAATCAAACTCTGGAGCAGTACCTTCAATATTTTGTCAGTTATCTTCAGGGTGACTTGCTGGACTATTTTCCTACTGCAGAATTTGCTTCTAACAATTCTAAACATAGCTCTGTTGCGCAAAGTCCTTTTTCCTTAAACACTGGGTGTCCAATTTTTATTCCTGATCACCCTATCTCAACTTAAATTCCTGTTGTTACCAACAGATTATTTACATTGCAGGAGATTCAGGAGAAATTGATCGAGACTTTGAAGGATGCTCAAATATGTTAAGAAAAGATTGCTGACAGACATCAAAGATTGCTTGCTGCCTTTCACGTGGGTGACAAAGTTTGGTATCAATTAAAAATTGTAAGGTGCATGTTCCATCTGTGAGAAATTTCCAGATTTCAGCTTAAATTAACCCAGTCAATTTTTTCTTAAAATTTCCTGATAGTATGAAGATTACCCTTGTGTTTCATGTATCCTTAAGTTAAAAAAAAACAGAGCCCATAGGGATTTTATGGGGTGTAGCCCAAAAAGATTGTTTAGACCAAAATGTAAGAATAGTAAACAACTATATTCATCACATTACATATAAAAATAGAAATCATGGGGGCATGGCTGACCTGGATCCATGATGGATTAGGGCCTTGCTCCGGCTCCAGTGAGGGACTAAACAGCTTGCAGCGGCATTCCAGCGGCGCAATCCACCCACCACACAAGCGATCACAAGTGACCACCAGGGATTTGCCAGGGAAGAGGAAGGGGGAAAGAAGGCCGCAAAAACTAACAGTGTTCTTTGTCCAGCAGCCACATGGAGCCCACCAAGAAAGCGCCGTCTCTTCTCCGCCAGTGGCTGCCCGCTCTCCTCATCAGTCATCCCAGGCAGACTGACCAGGGAGCAGAAAAAACAAATTTACACATGCACACAGTTCCACTCCAGCATCTGGCATCCCAAAGAAAGCCAGATTAAGGCTGGACAGAGAGCATGGAAGACAGGAGATGAGTCCAGCTGGAGACACAGGGGAGGACACAAGAGACTTGCCTGACACTATAGAGGAATTCCCCACTGTCAATCAACCAGTTATGGGCACTGTCCTTAAGAACATGTAAGTGTTCCTCAGATCCTCCCTACAGTCAGACCTAGCCTCCTACATGAATAGAATCAATAATGATCTCCAGGTTGTTGAAAATAGAGTGGAGCATGTAGAAACAAAAATGGGAGAGTTCACCACCACTGTAAATGTCCTGATAGACACACATGGAAATAAGGATGATAACATGGATAGGTTTAAAGCCAAATTAGCAGATATAGAAGACAGATCGAGTTGTAATAACTCAAAATTAGAGGGGTCCCTGAGAACATCCAGCAAGACAACCTCCACTCATACACCACTACTCTGTTCAAATCGATCCTTCCTGATGCCACAGATCTGCATGAGACTATAGATAGAATACATTGCCTATCTAAGCCCACCTATCTTCCAAAAAAAATTCCTAGGGATGTAATTCTACGCCTGCATTTCTTCCACATCAAAGAAAATCTTATATTAGTCACCCGCAACAAGTCTCAAATCCCATCTCAATACTCAGACCTACAACTCTATGCGGATCTTTCGCAATATACACTTCAAAAATGAAGAAATCTCAACACCATAACAAAATCTCTTTGTAACCCCCACATCACCTACAGATGGGGGTACCCGACCAAGATTATCGTCACATATGAGGGATCTACACATGTGGTTGACTACCTGGAAAAAGGTATCTCCCTCTTAAAGGCTTGAAATATAATTCCCGAACTGCAAGGCTCAGCACCTTCAGGGAGACATACTCAATGGGTGAATCCAGAATGGTGTCTGGTCATTGCCACAAATTCACGCAAACACAAATAGCCTCTGGATGAACTATTACCTTTGCTTACATACCCTCAAGGAGCAAAAGTTCCTTACAGAACTTGTCCCATTTGACTGTTTAACATTTTTTCCTTCTTAGCCTCGCTTTACTTGAGCAGAATTATAGCTGCACCCAGATTCGGATAATCCACTCTTCTCCTCTAAGTCATGGGAGACCTGAAAAATGTTCATAATTATAGATTACTGTTTCTCTTTCTTTTTCTATTTTTTTCCTATGCTTTATGTCTGAGTCCTGCATTACTCCGAAGACGACAATCCAAAAGCCTTTCAACATGGTCGCTTCTACAATGGGAAGAAAACTGGCAGACTATACTGAAAATGTCCACTAGAGGTCACGCTTGGCTTACTATAAGTAAACCTCAACACCCTCACAAACAAATCAAACACCCTCACAATGGCAATAAACTTTCTATCAATTAATGCCAAGGGCCTTAATCATCCTGTCATACATAAAACTCTCTGGAAGGAAGCATTGTAGTACAAGAGTGATAGTCTAAGTGTCCAGGAGATGCATTTCTGCAATGACACCCCTCCAAAGTGCACTCACAAAAATTCCCCACATATTTTTACAGCGAATGTGGATTCCAAAAAAAGGGGAGTTTTACTAGGTATTATAGACACTGTTTCATTCAACCTCATAAAATGAATTAAAGACCCAAGAGAACGTTACCTCATCCTCGTTTGTGGGATTAATTCATCCACATATACCCTTGTGAACGTATACGCCCCTAATGTTCACCAACTACGCTTTATCAATAAGCTACTGTGAAAAGTTTGCAAAGAACAAAAAGGCTGATTGTTACTATGTGGAGACTTTAATCTCACACCGGACCCCAATATCGACTCTACCTCTTTCCCAAAAAGAAACCCTCCAGCTCTACAACCTTTCAACAACCATCGCAAGCTCTATGATGATGGAGATGTCTAAATGCAAATGAAAGAGATTGCAGCTTTTTTTCTACTCCACATCAAAGCTACAGTAGAATTGATCTCTTTCTTCTGGACCATTGACTATTGATGAAAGCATCTTCCTCTTTAATAAAAAATATTACATGATCAGACCATGCATCAGTCTCACTGACTCTAGAGGACTCATTATCCTCCAACGCCACCCTTATTTGGAGATCAAATCTGAGACTCCTCCAGCTATCAGAATCCAAAAATTGAATTGAACAATGCCTAATTGATTACTTTAAAGATAATGCTCCATCTGTTGATGGTCCTTTCCTGCATTGGAATGCTCACAAAGCCTTCATCAGAGGAATCTTTATCAAATTGGGGGCTCAAATGAAGAGGCAGCGACTTAAGCTTTTAGACGATCTAACAAAAGAAATTCAAATACTCGACTCCCAGAATAAAACCAATCCCTCTTCCCACATATCACAAAAATTGAGCTATACAAGACACAAATTCCGCTCTATCCTCCTAGATAATTTTGAAAAAACATCCAGAAGATTGAAAATGTCATACTATGCTAACGGCAATAAAGCCAGCAAACCTCTAGCTCAGCGTCTGAGGGGAGTTAGATACAAAAGATCCCTTTCATTTTCCACTCAAAAACCATTGACAAATTGTACTATCCACAAGCAGTAGCCAATGCTTTTAGTGACTACTACGGATCACAGTACAATTTAAAAGCAGACACTGGTACACCACAACCCACACCTGAAATTATCAATACATTTCTTAGCCAACTTAAAGTCCCCCAAATAACCCCCACAAACTTAAAAATACTGAATTCACCCTTTACAATTCCCAAAATGTATAAAACGATAGAATCACTACCTGATAATAAATCCCTTGGATGAAAAAAATTGGTTCACCACAATCTCGCCCCAAGTGAACTCGAAATAGCAGCGCTAAAGAAAACCCTAATCATAAAGTGACATATAGTGAAGAGTGAAAAACAAAAAATCAACCAGTGATATAATTATATCATCACTCCTCCCTATTAATGTGCATCAAATGATATGATCAAAAATTCACAGAAACCAATTATGTGAATAACATATCTGTGTACACAAAAAAATAAAATATATAAAAATATATAATTCAAAATATATGTAAACCAATGTGAATCAATCCACAAATATAAATAAGTGTCCACAAAAAGTCCAAAAAATGTGTAGTTCCGTGACGTGATACAGTGCAGATCTTCACTTAAAATAAATCTTCCACCGCACCTCTGTGACTGTGAGCGTTCGATTGCCGTGTAGCCACTACACGGTTACACGGCAATCGAACGCTTGTGACGTAGGACGCTGTGACAGGGAGCGCCATACGAGGAAGTGCGGAAGTGGGTCCTATCAACACCGGGGATCGGGTGAGACGGGTATTTTGAGAGCACAGTACCTGGGTCCGCCGCGACCACCATACACTGGTTTTACTGACTGGAGTTTATGCTGTGACAGCTTGCTGTGCTGTGTTATTTTGGGCTTGCAGTGAATTTTAAAGATGTGAGTTTAATGGTGGAGGAGTATGTTATTTTTAATAAATATCATTACGTTATTGCACTATTGGATTATTTTCTTTTTTCATGCGGAGAGAGCTCTTTGGCATCACATTCTGGATAGGTAAAGGTGTACCATTGGAGATCATTCATTTCCCCTTACAGTGTGGGATAAAGGCTTGGTGGCCCTGACACGAGAGTGGGGGCAAAAGGAGCTGGTGAGTTTATTTACCTAAGGGGAGTGGACTCACAGTCACAGAGGTGCGGTGGAAGATTTATTTTAAGTGAAGATCTGCACTGTATCATGTCACGGAACTACACATTTTTTTGATTTTTTTTGGACTTTTTGTGGACACTTATTTATATTTGTGGATTGATTCACATTGGTTTACACATATATTTTGAATTATATATTTTATTTTTTGTGTACACAGATATGTTATTCACATAATTGGTTTTGCGCACTATTTCTGTGAATTTTTGATCATATCATTTGATGCACATTAATAGGGAGGAGTGATGATATAATTATATCACTGGTTGATTTTTTGTTTTTCACTCTTCACTATATGTCACTTTATGATTAGGGTTTTCTTTAGCGCTGCTATTTTGAGTTCACTTGGGGCGAGATTGTGGTGAACCAATTTTTTTCATTTATGGTTGATATTATTTAAGCAGCAGCTTAGATTAAGACTATTTTCCATCAGCGCAGTGTTTTTGGGTGTACGAGTGGGCGGATTTTTTTATACCTGATTTTTGACTTAATAAATCCCTTGGACCAGATGGATTTACGAGAAAGTATTATACAACTTTCAAACATATCTAACCACTCACATGGAAAATATCTATAACACCGCAGCTGCCTCTTCAAACTTTCCCCCTGAGATGCTAAGAGCAGCAACCATCTCTCCCCAAAATTTTCGGCCAATATTTCTATTATAATAATGGTTTAGAAATATACAGAGGCGCTCCATCCCATCCTGTCTATTGTCTGTAAATGCCGAGAAGGCATTCAACAGGGTGATATGGTGTTTCTTCAAGGAGACCGTGAAGCAGTGGGGAATAGGTCCTCTACTTCTGGAGAAAATAATAGCCTTGTACCATAACCCAACAGCTAGAATACGTACAAATGGAGCCCTATCGGATCCGGTGACCATATCAAATGGAACCCAAAAGGGCTGCCCCCTATCCCCTTTGCTGTACCTATTAGTAATGGAGCATCTGACCATAGAACACAAAATGTCAGTATATGCAGATGACTTGTTGTTGTATATAACTAATCCAGTAGTGACTATACCAAACCTTATTCAGGATTTTATCCGTTATGGAATATTGAGTAATTTTAAAGTCAATTATGACAAATCAGAAGTGCTGAATATTGGGGGCGTGGCTTGCGCACACACCAAGATTGAGCTGGGAGCCCCATCAGACAGACCGGCAAACAGCGACGAACGGGCACACATACCGCAGCATCCAGCTCCATAAGTGAAACGATCACTTCTCCCGAGCCTCACAGCCACGATGTCCCGCAAAAGGAACCGGGAGAAGGAGCCCAGAAGGTTAGAATCCTTCTCCTTCCAACCCTGCCGCTTGCAGCATGGATCCCAAGATGGCGCCGCCAGAGGATCAGCAAGTCATTCACCGTGCTATGCGGACAGGCCCGGAGCCTCCTCACAGGTTCCACTCCCTGAATGGATGTCCCATCCACCATCTGATGCAACGCCTGCACTACAAAGCCCAGCAAAATTGAGGATGCGGCTGGATCTTCCTGACCAGGCCTCAGACGCTGTGAGTACAGGCCTACACAATAACTCTGCTATATCCTCACTTCAATCTTCTATAGCACAGTTCCCCACCACAGGCCAGCCGGTGCTAGACACCACCATGAAGGGTATGCTCCTATCCATACAATCATCCCTTATGTCTAACCTATCATCCCTAATTAACTAGTTTTCACTGGAAATGAAACACATGGATAATAGAGTTCAGTTTATGGAACACAAAATGGAGGAATGCACTGACACTGTCAATGACCTAGTAGATGCTTACGCTACTCAAAAGGAAGACTCCATTTGGATCAAAGCTAAGCTCGCAGACCTCGAGGACCGCTCCAGAAGCAATAACATAAAAATTAGGAGCATACCAGAATCTATCCAACCTAGAGAACTGCAAAATTTCACCAGCACCATGTTCTCCAGTATGCTTCCCGAGTTATCCCCAATTGAGCTCACTATAGATCACATACATAGACTGCCCAAACCCCGCCACCTAGAAGCGGATGTGCCCAGGGATGTACTTCTGCAAATCCACTTTTTTCAAGCAAAAGAACAAATTCTCATGAAAGCAAGGGAGATTTCCCCACTTCCAGCACCATATTCAGACATCCAACTATACGCTGAACTATCACAATATACTCTCCAAATGCAGAGGCAACTAAAAACTATCACCAAAGCCATGAATAACCATAAAATCACTTACAAATGGTGCCATCCAGCCACAATTCTGGCCACAAATAAAGGCATACCCCACACCATCTCAACCCTAGAAGGCGGTCTGAAACTTCTTCACACATGTGGAATCATATCAGAACCTCCCAGCAATCTACTGGATCCTATGGGGGAACCAAACCCTTTCTCCTTTGGGATGGATCGAGGAAAATTTAAAGACAAACGTCACTGATTACTTGGCCCAGCTACGGTTCTGAGCAACTTATAAAGTCCGGTCTGAAAACATGCCTTCATCTTTACTTACTGAACTTTCCCCCCAAAGTTGGCTAATTGCTCACCCGAGCTGCCTTTTTCTGAATACCCTGTTTGTCCAACAAAAGGTGTGTTTGAGCTCGTTTTGTTATCTAATTACACCTTTTTGTTCTTCTCTTTTTTGTTTTTCTTTTTCCTTTTTCCTTTTTTTTACTTTTCTGGTCATCAAGCCTAGGTATTTAGAACCTTAAGGCATACACAGAAAACCTGTCAACGCTCAACTTTGCCTGATCGGTTAAACATCAACTACAGCCTTCTCCTCCAGCATCATCTGGTCTTCTAAGGAACAACCCATCGTCCAATAACTGTAAGTTTTGACTTCCCTGATACACCACATAACAACCTACCATGGGAATCACCATTCTTTCCCTCAATGCGCAAGGATTAAATCACCCAGCAAAACGTTCCTCCTTATGGAAAACAGCACTTGCCAACAAATGCCACGTGCTGTGTGTCCAGGAGACACATTTTGCTATTGATGCATGCCCCAAATGTGATCATCGTCAATTCCCACTTATCTTCCAAACTTAATTTCCGAAAAAGCAATGAGGAGTTATGATCGCCATCAGGGACACTGTAAATTTTCAATTTCATAAATGTGTCACAGACCCGGAAGGAAGATACATTTTTTTGTCATCTCTCTTTATGCCCCCAACCATGGTCAAATGACCTTCTTTAGGAAGACACTGCGCTTAGCACGGAAATTCCAACAAGGACATTTACTGATATGCGGAGACTTCAACCTAGTCCCAAACAACAAATTGGATTCCATTGCAGTATTCAAACGTGACACATCTCCTTTGGAAAGTTTTATCGCAACAAATGATTTATATGACGTGTGGAGGTGTTGTCATGCGAGCGAGAGAGACTTTACCTTCCTTTCAGCGCGTCACAACACCTACTCACGAATCGATCTCTTCCTAGCTTACAAATGGCTACTACAAAAATATCGCAATCTGTAATCCACACCACCACCTGGTCAGATCACGCCTCAATTAGTATTACCATTGAGGACAATACGCCCCAACCCAATTCCTATATCTGGAAAGTAAATAACCACCTTCTTAATACACCATGTTATTTAACGCCTATCCAAACACAACTAGAAGAATTCTTCAAGCTTAACCAAACATCAGTGTCTGACCCGCTGGTGGTGTGGAACGCTCACAAAGCTGTAATAAGAGGTGTTTTCATTCAAATGGGTGCTAGAGCTAAGAAACAAATGACTCAGAAACTAGATAAACTGACCGCTGACATATCCAAAACTGAATCCCTAAACAAATCAAACCCATCTCCTACCCTAACATCTAAACTTTTCAATCTCCCACACGAATTGAGATCCCACCTCCTTGCAAAGTATGAAAAATCATACAAAATACTCAAATCTACATCATATACCACAAACAATAAAGCAGGTAAAGCAATGTCCTTACGAGTAAAAGGGTACAGAAACAAAACAAAAATCCCTTTCATTTACCACCCCCACTCCAAAGAAAAGTTTCTTAAACCACACTCTATAGCAAACGCATTTAGCACATATTATGAAGATTTGTACAATCTTAAAAATGATCCGACCACCAACCAACCCTCCCCAGAAATAATACAGACCTTCTTAGATACCATACAACTTCCGTCTATAAACCAGCAGCAACTCTCCGAACTAAATGTCCCGTTCACGATTGGTGAAATTCTAAAAGTGATTAACAATCTCCCTACATTCAAAGCCCCTGGCCCAGATGTCTTCACAGGAGAATATTATAAACATTTCCAGCATATTCTAGCTCCCATCCCTTGTCATACATTCAACTCAAATGTGCAGTCTGCTTCCTTTCCTACCAAAATGCTTAGTGCAATGGTAGTCACTTTACCCAAACCTGGCAAGGAACCTACAACTCCAAAAAATTTTAGGCCCATCTCATTGTTTAATTTGGATGTACAGATTTATGCTAAAATCATTGCCAATAGACTAGAAGATATACTCCCCTCTCTAATAAACCAAGATCAGTCAGGCTTCACCAAAGGTCGTCAAGCTTCTGATGCTACTAGACGAATGATTAACATAATCCACCACGTAGAATCCTCTAAAACGCCCTCCCTCCTCCTTTCTCTTGATGCCGAAAAGGCATTTGATAGGGTCCACTGGGGTTACCTATCTTCGGTGCTGAATAATTTTGGCCTTACAGGACAAACACACAATGCAATAATGGCCTTATACTCTAACCCCTCCGCTCGGGTGTTCTCTGCAGATACCCTATCGGTACCTTTTCAAATATCGAACGGTACAAGACAAGGCTGCCCATTATCGCCTCTAATTTTCAACCTCATCATGGAACCCTTAGCCGAGAACATTAGATCAAACAACAAAATATCTGGAATCCCTTTAGCAACTATAGAACACAAAATTAGTCTGTTCGCAGACGATGTGATCTTAATGATCACTAATCCTGAACGATCCCTGTCTGAGATACAAAAGACGCTCGCCTGGTTCAGTGATCTCTCATACTACAAAATCAACAAAACGAAATCTTATATACTAAATCTGGGTATAGATACGTCAACTAGCGATCGCCTCAAAAAACGGTTCCCATACATATGGGCAGACAACAGCATATCGTACCTGGGAATACAACTGACCAAATCAACTAAATCTCTATTTGCTATGAACTATCTACCACTCAGAACCAAACTTCAAAATGACCTTCCCAGGCTAGCGTCAATTGAATTCTCATGGTTGGGATGCCTAGCGGCGTTCAAAATGTTTCATTTACCTCAAGTACTTTATCTGTTTCATACTATACCCATCCCAATACCCTTTAGATATTTCAAATCCCTACAACAACTTTTATCAAACTTTATCTGGCAGGGTAAGAAAACAAGATGTGGACACTCCCAACTAAGCACCGACTAGCGGGTGGAACAGGATATGTAGATTTCTTACACTATTACATAGCTTCTATTCTCACCCAATCCAGAGAATGGTTCCTACCCCCCTCCCCACATTGTGGGGCAAAATAGAAGCATCTGCAATCCCCGGTGGTAATATTTCTTCTTGGTTATTTGCCATTACCCTAGGAGCGAAGATCCCTCCCCACATAACGCCGACGATATTGGCAACTATTAAAGCTTGGTTTAAACTCCAACAGTCATCCTTGACCCACTCTATACCCTCCCATGTAAACATCCCTATAGAATCTTTACACCATCTAAAAATATCGTCTTCTTACTTAAGATGGAAAGAAAAGGGCATTATCCACCTCTCTGATCTGATCAACAACGATAAACTCAAATCATTTTCTTCACTACAAAAAGAATTTCACCTCCCGTCCTCTGACCTGTTCCTGTACATCCGCACCCATCATTGCCTGTCATCACTCACAACTTGGAAATGTACTCTTCCCCAAGAAGCATGGATCTACTTCAGATCTCCTATAACACATCGTAAGGGTATATCGTTATTTTATAACCTGCTTCAACACAAGACCACATTCACCACATCAACTCAGATACTCATATGGGAAAGAGATCTAGGACAATCATTCACATTAGACAAATGGGAAAAAGTTTGTAAATCAATCTATAAGGCTACCTGTTGCTCCACCCTTTGGGAGCTAGCATATAAACTAACATACCGTTGGTATATGACCCCTGATAGAATCTCTAAATTTGGCAAGGATCTTGACGACAAATGTTGGAGGAAACACGGAATTAAAGGAGATCTACTACATATATTCTGGGAATGTCCCAAACTCACTCAATATTGGAGCTCCATTTTTCAGCTACTATCAGAAATCACACACCTGACCATCAGAAGTAGACCATCTCTGGCCCTGCTCTCATTAGGCATAGAACAGTACCCCATTCCGATGAGGAATATCATAACACACGTACTCCTAGCAGCCAGACTTAGTATATCCAGGAAATGGAAAGACCCAAATCCCCCCACATTAAAAGATGTAGTCCACACTACCTATGTCCACTTCACACACGAAACAACTCTAGCGCTACGCCATGACAAAATGAAAACTATCCACATGTGGCAACCATGGACTGATTGGACTAGATCTCCGGCATTTATCAAAACCTTTATCCTTACACCTGACGGTAATACCCTATCTGACGCTCATAATTCTTAATTATATAATCCACCCAACATAATCTTTAAAACTCAATTTATATTACATCTATGACATGTTACTCTCGGTTATATACTCGAACAGGTGAAGTCAGAGATTGACATATAGGGGAGGGGAGGACAGTTCTTCACGGACACAGTCTAGCACCCTTGTGGGGTGTCCGGGTAGAACTGCCACCCTACAACCCCCTCAGGCTAAACTCATAGTCAGTTATCTAGCAATGTTCCTTAAATATGATGTTACCACATATATCCTTGTGTATGCCGCAATGATATTTCTTTAATTGTTAATTACTAGACAAGATGCACCATTGTCTCATATTGTACCAAATCTCATAATGATGACTATATTTTATGTAAAAATAATGTTGAACATGTTTCTTTAACTTTGTATCGCCTAAACACTTTTCAATAAAAATCTATTGAGGAAAAAAAAAAGACTAGACCGTCTCCAAAGAAATTTTTTTTTTAAATGGCAAAAGATAGCCATTAAATATCTAGGAGCACACATTTCTAGAGATTTAACTAAACTTCAAGAACTTAATTATCTCTTGATAATACAAAATATAATTAAGATGCTTCAAAAGTATGACAGAACATTTTTTTCCTGGATGGGAAAGATTAATATTGTAAAAATGGACATATTGCCAAAGGTGTTATATATATTTCAAACAATTCCAATATTCTTTCCAACAAATCTATTAGATCAATTGCGTAAAGCTGTAGGGAGATTCATATGGGCACATAAATCACCTCAAATTAGAAGAGATATACTAATCAGGGCAAAGAAAAATGATGTCTTGGCTCTCCCAGATTTTTTAATGTACTGTATCTCTGTTCTGTATTTATGTCCACTATCGAAGAGAGAGACCTGGTCTACCCAGATTGGGCCAATGACTCCTTTATTTTGCAACCCTGAATTTCCACCAGCAATGGAAGCTTTGACCTTCTTAAAATGGCACAGGATGTGAGGGTGGTCCAGACCTTGGTGGAGAACAGACTCCCTCCATTGGATTCCTTAGGCCCAGAATTTAGGACCAAGAAGATGCAATATCAAAAACTTCAAACATATGTTCAATCTTTAACAAAAAACTTTTTAATAGATAGACCATTAACAGAATTCAAACAACTACTACTACAAGAGCAAAGACCAGCTTACGTCTTATCCATAATATATAAATATTCGCTCCCAAAAAATAAAACGCAAGAGTCAACATACTTAACTAGGTGGGAAGAAGAGCTGGAGGTAACCATCCCTAGACCAAAATGCGAAAGATTGTTTCTATTAACACATAAATTATCTTTATCAAGTAGACATCAGGAAAGGAATTATTAATTCTTAGCAAGATGGTATAGATTCCAGGCTCCATAAAATCTATAAAAAAAAGATATTTTAAGACACATGGTAACAGCAGCATGCACAGTTATAGCTCAAAATTGGAGGAAGGCGGGGGGGGCAGGAGGCGGAGCCTAGCAGAGCAGACATGCATTGTTAGAGCTCCACACCGCTGAGGAGAAAAGAGAAGGACAAAGCGGAGCCTGCAGGCTCAAAAGGTATCCATTTGAACCTTTTTGCCCCAGGGAACAAACTGTGAAAGTTTGGGCAGGAAATATGGTACTGGGAGGAAACCGTGGCAGAAATAAAAATCACCTCACAAAGAGCACACAGGCACTCACTGCAGCTGAAGCAGCTCCAGTCACCTCACAAGATACAGCATCAGGGCGCTCTCACAGACAGAAAATGTCACAGCAAGACTCTCCATTTGAGTCAGATACAGAACAAATCCTCTCACAAACTTCTCCACAAGCCTCCTCAGTATCCCCAGTAATATTATTACAATTTGAAAAGATGCTTCATAAGGCTTTAAAACAAACCTCAGACCAAATAACAAAAAGCCTAACCAAAGAAATAAGAGAGCTGGGAAACCGCACCGCAGCCTTAGAAATAAAAATGGATGAAATTGAAATTACAACCCAAGAAAATATAACAGAATTGGAACAATTAAAAAAAGAGAATTTAATACTTCAAACTAAGCTCGAAGATTACGAAAATAGAGCCAGACATTCAAACTTGCGCATAAGGGGAATACCTGAAACTGTGACAGACCTGCAATCTACTATTACTGCTCTATTACAAGAACTAAAGCCAGATATCCCTATTGAACGTTTAGAACTGGACAGAGTACACAGAGCCCTCACAGCCAAAAAGAAAGATGGACCCCCACGTGATATAATCACAAAATTTCATTATTACAGAACGAAAGAACAAATACTAATTGCTGCAAGAGAAAAAAAGGAACTTAATTTTCAAGGACACAATTATCAAATTTTTGCTGACCTATCCCAACTTACTATTACTAAAAGACGATCCATGAAACCCCAACTAATGGAACTGCAACACCACAACATTATGTATCAATGGGGCTTCCCCTTTTCAGTCAGATTTAACTACCAAGGTACAATTTACAGAAGCAGATCAGCAGATGAACTACAACAAACCCTTTTAAAATTAAATTTGACAGAACCCACAAGCAGCAACACTCCCACATGCAGAAGAATGGCATCATCTTCACCTTCAGGCAGCACCCAGAAAATTTCAGAACAAAATGGGAATCATCATTCTCACAAAAGAGGCCGTTATGCCACATCATCCATGGACCTAGAAGATTCAATGGACTGACTTCCTAATTCCTGATATCTCTTCATTTATTATACTAAGAGATGGTTCTCTATAAAAAACCTATATTTATAACTGAACGTAACTGCATTCTGATAGTCACACACTGTGTGGGATCATGTTACATTCCAGTTATATTTCTTATTGCTTCTGATTCATATGGCCTTAGAATATATAAGTGAAATAAGGAAATTCTTGTTCAGTTACATATTATCAGGTAATAACAATAGATTTATTACTTTTTAGGACAAATATGTTCAATAATCCAGAAGTAATGGAAGCTTTTTCTTTCTTTTCTTAAAACAAATATATTATTACCTAACTAGTTCCTAGAATTATGTTTTTGTTTATTCTAATCTGAAGCAATACAACCTCAATTTTATGAGTTAACATATCTAAACAGTTACATATGAATAAAATATGTAATTGTTTACTCTAAAAGGGTTAAAATCCCAAAATAATTCAAACTATCTTCATCAATACCAAAGTTATTAACAGTACCTTTCTAACTGAATTATTTAGCCTAGGGCAAGACTAACCATATACAACCACCCTGGAATAAATAATTTCAACAAAAACTATATTCTGCACTCCAATTAATGAAACATCATTTTGATGTCTTTTGACATAGCACTTCTCTCCTGTAAGCGGAAGATCCGTGTATCCCTATTAGCCCTCCTCATTCTCCCAACCATATTATGTGGGAGTGTGACGAAGGCACTTATTCCCCTGTGAGAGATATTTATTCTCTTTCACGGGTAAATTGTGATTACTTGCAAAAAATAATTTATACAATGTATCATCTAATCTCATATGTTTTTTGTTTACTCTTTACTCCAGAATTCACTGGTTTCTTTTCTATCTTTTCATCTCTTCAGTCCACACAGGTTGATCTGCGCAGTCAGCTCTGCATAACAAAAAGTAAGTCAAAACTATTTGATCTATTGCCATAGCACCACTGAATATACTTTCCCTGAATGTTCAGGGAATAAATGTCCCTCAAAAAAGGACCAAAGCCTTCCGTACTTTCCATAACAAGAAGGCTCACATAGTATGCCTCCAAGAAACACACTTCACCAAAGATTCTACTCCAAAATATGTTTCTCCTTTTTATCAACAAATTTACACGGCTTCTGCCTGTACCAAGCAAAGGGGAACTCTAATTGCATTTCACCGATCCACACCATTCACCTTATCATCAGAAATTAAAGACCCAGAAGGTAGATACCTGATACTCATGGGTTATATAATGGATACAGCAATCACGGTGATTTCCTACTACGCTCCTAACAAACAACCTACACCATTCCTCTCACATATATTACAAGTGATTAATACACACAAAATAGGAACAGTGATAATGTGTGGGGATTCGAACCAGGTCCTCCTCCCATTTCTAGATAAATCACCTTTTACACCATCCAAAATAACCTCTAGATTACCTTTTTCTCAACTTCTTTCCAAATACAATCTGGTAGATTCATGGAGAGAAAGTAACCCAATGAAAAAGAAATTCACTTATTTCTCGCACCCTCATCAAACCTTCACCAGAATAGATCATATTTTTCTAACAATAGGAATGATACCAGAAATTATTGCATCAGATATAATTCCGATTCCGTGGTCTGACCATAATGCAGTATACACTACTATAGCCTCAGCCATACCAAAAGCGCATGACCCAACGTGGTACTTACCGGACATAATGCTCAAACACCCACTACATCAGATGGCCATTGAACAAGCTTTAAAGGAATACATATCAATTAATAATACAACAGACATCTCCCCAATAACACTGTGGGAAGCTCATAAGCCTGTCTTGCGTGGTACAATACAAAGACAAATGGCACTATTTAAACGGGAACGCAAAAATCTAGCAAAAAAACTAGAACTCAATTTTAATGCAGCCTACATATCATTTCAAGATAATCCATCTCAGAGTACAAAATCTCATCTGGAAAAATCTAGATTGGAATACGATCTATTTCTCACTGAGTCAGTTGATAAATCCCTCAAACGCTCCAAACACAATTTCTACATGAATACAAACAAACCAGGTACATATTTGGCTCGGGCATTAAATTCAACTAACAAATCTTTCAAACCAATACGTTTGAAATTATCAAAAAATGTTTACACTTGTAATCCAGTTAAAATAGTCCATAAATTTCACTCACATCTCGCAACTTTATACAAGACAAACAATGAATTTAATCCTACAGAGGCTGAATCCTTCTTCTCAAAAATAACCTTACCTGAGTTATCTCAGAATCAAAAAAGCAGTTTGGATGAGCCTATAACTATAGATGAAGTTGCTAATGCCATAAAAGACCTAAAACTTAACAAAAGACCAGGCCCAGACGGCTACTCGGCTTTATACTATAAAACATTCTCAGAAATACTCTCTCCCATTCTCACTGAAACTTTTAACAAACTTCTAGATGGACATTCTTTTCGGCAAGAAACACTAATGGCAATTGTTTGTATGATCCCAAAACCCCTTTCTGATGATACTTCCTGTGTGAATTATCGGCCTATCTCTCTGTTAAACCTCGATATTAAATTATTAGCAAAAATAATAGCAAAACGCCTCAATAGCATTATAGGAAAATTAATACATAGAGATCAAGTAGGCTTCATGCCAAATAGACAGGCAGGCGATAATATACGCAGGGCAGTGTTATTGGCACATATTGCTAAAAAACGGAACATCCCTTTATGTTTTCTATCTCTCGATATTAAGAGGGCATTTGACACAGTATCCTGGCAATATATGCAATATTCATTACAAAAATGGGGTTTTGGACCCCACTTTTTAACATGGATCAAAGCATTATATAATAAACCCAAAGCCTATATAAAATATGCTGGATACAAATCTGAAGCCTTTAATATCGAAAGAGGTACCCGACAGGGTTGCCCATTATCTCCCTTATTATTTGCCCTTATACTCGAACCCATGGCCCAATACATCAGAACAAACCAAACTATAACTGGCATTGAAGTAGGAGGTATTACACACAAATTATGTATATTTGCAGACGATATATTACTTTTTCTATCATCACCACAGGTCTCTGGTCCTAACTTAATACCAGCTCTTGATGGATTTGCAGCCCTATCCGGCCTTATGATTAATCCTAAGAAATGCCTAGTGCTTAATATTTCACTCACAAACATGGAATTGATCCCGGCTAGGGCTGCACTCCCATTCACATGGGCAGAAAAATCAATCCCATATCTTGGAATTCATTTAACAGCATCTCATTCTGACTTATTCTCAAACAATTATCCTCCTGTATTAAGACAGATCACAAATCTAATAAAACAATGGTCGCAACTTCCTTTATCCTGGATAGGGAAGATTAATGCAATCAAAATGACTATTCTACCCAAATTGCTTTATCTATTCAGAGTCCTCCCTATTCCAATTCCTTCCTATTTTTTGAGAATAGTACAAAAAAGAGCAACTTCGTTTATATGGGGCTCTTCTAAACCACGTATACCTATACACACACTACATCTTCCCAAAAATAAAGGATACCCTAATTTTACTAACTACTACAGAGCAGCACATTTGGCCAGTCTGTCCAAATACCATGCAAAACAGGAAATCCCATTATGGGTATTTATAGAGGCTTCAGAAAATGACCCTCTATTAATATCAAATTTATTATGGCTTGATCCTAAAGATCGCTTTAAAATTCATAATCCCATAACTAAACACTTCCTATCTCTCTGGGATAAACTAAAAAACAAATATCAGTTACAATCTCCACACAATCCTCTCCTTTCTTTTATCAGAAATCCGGCCTTTTATCCGGCATGGATCTACCCAAATTCTTTTAAAGCTTGGACAACATCAGGCATTCAGACACTAAATGACTTCATAGCATCTAAATCCTTCCTTTCATTCCCATCGCTTAGAGAAAAATATGATCTACCAAACTCTGAGATATTTAGATATCTCCAAATCAAAAATTTCTATACACCATTCCTAAAGGGGGATACACCATTATCCCAATTATCCATTTTTGAATCAATCTGTACAAAAGATCCATTTGCTAAAGGTACAATTTCATCACTTTATAATCAATTATATGGAGTAGCAAATCTTAATAGACCCTCTTACATTCAGCGGTGGGAGGAGGACCTGGGACGAACTTTAGAAGACACGGACTGGTCTAACATATGGCTCACATCTAAGTCATCTTCACCCAACATCTTAGCACTGGAGACAAATTATAAAGTCCTAACTCGCTGGTACCTTGTACCCGCTAGAGTGGCAAAATATTCACCTAATACCTCAGCTCTTTGTTTTCGAGGATGCCCAGAAATAGGCACATATTTACACATATGGTGGACGTGCCCAGTAATCCAAACCTTCTGGAAGGAAGTCTTCGTGATTGCATCTAAAATATTTAAAAAAGTAATACAACCAGATCCATATTTAACTTTACTTAATCTAAAACCGGAATGGTTAACACTCTCTCAATTCAAACTTATGATCCAACTAATAACGGCTGCAAAACAAACAGTGGCCAAGGCATGGAAATCTCCTACATTGGTACTAGCAGAAACAATTCACAGAATGAATAATACAATGTCCCATGCTAAGATGGTAGCCATCGATCAAAATCAAATTCCAAAATTTGAAAAACTTTGGCATCCTTGGATAAAACAACAGTTCCTGTCAAACTTCAATGACTCTGTCCTGTTGCCATGGTAACAGATTAAATGACTTACAGAGACACCCATTCTAAGGCTTCAAAGAGAACTAAAAAGAATAATAAACTGACGAGCGGGACAACCTTGTGGACCATACCTCTACCTTTCAACCCTTTTTCTTCTTTCTCTTTCCTTTTCTCCACCTTACGATTAAAGCTCATTAACAGAATTTATTTGACCTATATACACTCTACTTGTAAACAATATGTATAGTAGGTATAAATCATTTAAATACCTACAAAACTAAGGAAATGATATATATCTTTAATTTAGGTTTACGTGAACCCAATGTTTAATATTTGAAATTTCATGATATTTACCTATATAAACCCTACTGTAAAACAATGAGCTTACTTTATAGATCCTTGTAAACTTACTTTATGTATCTTTATAACATTGTATACTCAATAAACTTCTTTTGACAAGGAAAAATTGGAGGAAGGCGGTAGATCCCTCAATCGGGGAATGAGTGTGTGAGATGAGCGAGATGCAGTCCCTGGAGCTGATGATAATGACAGAAGCAGGTCTAAGGGAACAAACCTTAGGCTACTTTCACACTGAGGCGTGCGGGCACTGGCAGTACAGCGGCGCTAAATATAGCGCCGCTTTACCGTCGTTTTAGCGGCGCTAGCGGGGTGGTTTTAACCCCCCGCTAGCGGCCGAAAAAGGGTTAAAACCGCCCGCAAAATGCCGCTGTAGCGGCGCTTTGTGGGCGGGTTTGCAGCCCTGCCCCATTGTTTTCAATGGGAAGGGGCGCTTTAGGAGCGGTAAATACACCGCTCCTACAGCACTCCAAAGATGCGGCTTGCAGAACTTTTTAGACCGCCCTGCAAGCGCACTGCTCCAGTGTGAAAGCCCTTGGGGCTTTCACATTGGAGTGCATTGAGCAGCTCTTTCAGGGCGCTTTGCAGGCGCTATTTTTAGCACTTTAGCGCTTGCAAATCGCCTCAGTGTGAAAGGAGCCTTAAAGACATGGCAACAATGGGAGGAGTTCAGAACCTCTGCAACTTTATCAAATTATATGTAGAACAACATTACAGGGCCCTCCTGTTTCCCTTGCCCTTCCAATCCCCCTCCCCCCTTCTTTCATGTTTTTTTTTTATGGGGGTGGTAGCGGGTAAGGTTTGTTTGAGTTAATGTTCATTAGTTATGTACGAGTTTGGATAAAAATAATTTTAGGACTTTGGATTGCTATATTGATTGGGAAAACAAAAGATACAAGCATGGACCTATATATAGGGTAGAGAATTATTAATCAAATGTATGGTTGTATCTATAATATATATTGTTTTATTTGTGTATATGTTGTGTAAAATTAAAAATTCATAAAATAAAGATTATATAAAAAAATACTGAATTCACCCTTTACAATTCCTGAAATTTATAAAACGATAGAATCACTACCTGATGATAAATCTCCTGGACCAGATGGATTATAAAACTTTCAAACATATCTTAACCACTCACATGGAAAATATCTTCAAACTTTCCAACTGAGATGCTTAGAGCAACAATAATGACACTATCAAAGCCAGGGAAAGATCCCGTCTCCCCCAAAATTTTCGCCCAATATCTCTATTTAATAATGATTTAAAAATATACGCCAACATTATTGCCATGAGACTAGTTGACTTACCCCAAATTATCCATCCAGACAAATCTGGTTTCACTAAAAATAGACAAACAACAGATGCTACCTGCAGAATTGTCAATATTGTCAATATTATCCATATTGCCAACCAGAAAAAAACACCTTCTCTGCTCCTGGTGCTGGATGCAGAGAAGGCATTTGACAGAATACATTGGACATACCTGGCCCAGACATTGTCTGCCTTTGGATTTCAAGGTTCTATCTACTCGGCCATAATGGCACTCTATACCTCACCATCTGCACAAGTGTTCACCTCTGGGGCTTTATCTAACCCGTTCCCAATAACAAATGTTTCAAGGCAAGGATGCCCTCTTTCTCTGCTTATCTTCAACTTACTAATGGAATCTTTGGCAATATATATACGATAAAAAATAGAATGCATACTATAATGCCCTGTACACACGATTGGACATTGATCGGACATTCTGACTACAAAATCCATGGATTTTTTCAGAGGGATGTTGGCTCAAACTTGTCTTGCATACACAAATCTTGTCGGAAATTCCGAACGTCAAGAACACGGTGACGTACAACACTTATGACGAGCCGAGAAAAGTGAAGTTCAATAGCCAGTGCGGCTCTTCTGCTTGATTCTGAGCATGCGTGGTACTTTGTGTGTCGGAATTGGGTACACTCGATCAGAATTTACGCAAACGGATTTTGCTGTCGTAAAATTTGAGAACCAGATCTCAAATTTTGTGTGACGGAAATTCCGATGGAAACTGTCCGATGGAGCCTATACACGGTCGGAATTTCCAACAACAAGCTCGGATCGCACATTTTACATCGGAAAGTCCGTCCGTGTGTATGCGGCATCAGCCTATTCACAGATGACATAATTCTGATGTTAACTGACGTGGAAAAATCTCTGGCTTTGGTACATAATACATTAGCTCTATTTAACCACATCAGCACTGTGTCGCTTTAACTGACAATTGCGCGGTCATGCAACGCTGTACCCAAACAAAATTGATGTCCTTTTTTTTCCCCACAAATAGAGATTTCTTTTGGTGGTATTTGATCACCTCTGCGTTTTTTTTTGCGCTATAAACAAAAGAAAAGCGACAATTTAAAAAAAAACACAATGGGGCTAATTTACGAAAGCTGTGCACCATCAGTAGAGGTGCATGGCGAGGCACAACACACATTTTCATATTTACGAAACGGTGCGCCAGGAACAGAGTGCGAATCCCCCATTTACTATAGCAATCTCAGTGCACAGGAGAATGCAATCTGTGTGCCACTATGGACATGGCGCACGGCATCTTCAATTCAATATTAACAGAAGATGGAGGTGCCAATATCATGGGGTGATGTGGGGTGAAGTGAGGAAGTTTAGTAACAACTGCCCAAATAACAAATATGCCCATATCAGAATGAGAAAGTTATTTTTTCAGAGAAATTCTGCTGTGCCCACAAGTACGTTTAGAACTGCGTGAGATCAATGTAAGCAGTGTGCATGCGCAATCGGCTCTTGCGCTCGTTCAAATTCGTTTGTTTACTGCTCGGCCAAAATCGTAGTAAATGTTAAGCAACGTACATGCAATTTGCTTTTAAAGGGGTACTCCACACTCCACTCCATTCTTAAAAGTCTGTGAGCTGCCTTCACCAATCCAAACCACATCCTTTTTCAGAGCATACAACAGGGCCAGCTAGGAAAGGGGCGAGAAGAGCGATCACTCAACCCCCTCCTGAACCATACAAGGCCACATGCACTCAACATAGCTGGCTGCATTTGGGGCATATTGGGCTCAGCCCAATACCAACCACAAAGCACCTTGTAAGCAGTACTAGTTTAAAGGGGGTTTTCCACATTCCGTAAAGCCCCCTGTCTGCAGCCCCCCACAACCCCAGCCTAGGGTTGTGTGGAAGAGGCCCTTGTCCCCCCGAATATGGGAACAAGATGGTTGACTTTTGGGGTGCCCGAGCCTCTCCTGCCCCCAAGCATCCACCCCCTTTCATGGGCTGTCTTGCTGTGTGTTTGACTAGGGGTTTGTTAGTGTGTGGGAGGGGCACAATATTTTTTTAGTTTGGGGTGGTATTTTTCACATGAGGGTTCTCATTTTAACAGACCCAAATGGCCTTGTATGTATTGGGGGGGGCAGGGTATTTTTTGTTTTGGGTTAAAATCTTGTAGATTTGTAGGTTTTCTTTAAAGCCGCACATCTTTGAAACTGCATTTTCGATAAATGCCACAGATGCACCACTTTACAAGCAGAGTAAGCCCCCCCGCCCCAAGTTACTAGCTTTTAAGCAATTTTGCATTTTTAAAGGCACTTCTCCTTGTTTAGTTTTTGGGGTTGTCCAAATTGGTGTCATTGATATATGTCCTTTAGGGTGGGACTTGGGCCATATCCATTTTAACGCCAATAACTAGAATATAAGCCAGCCACGTGGGGACTAGCAAAATTAGTCAGTTCCCATAGACTGCAATGGTATTTGTTATATAACTTTTGCCCATGTTAGGCTCTTTGTTTGCCCCCTGGACCGGTGGGTCTTTGTCCCATCTGTAATTTTGTAGCATGCTGGATGATGTGCTTAATTGTGGACAGGGGGATGGCTTTTTTGTGCTAGCTGCATTTGGGTTGGTCTGGGCATGCTCAGGGACTTTGTTTTTTGCTGTGGATTTTGATGTGTGAATTGCATTTGGGTTGTTCTGGGCATGCTCAGGGACTTTATCTTTTTTTTTGTGCTTTTTGTGTGTAAACAACACTTGGATTTTTCTGGGCATGCTCAGAGAGTGTGTTTTTTTGGGTTAGTAATTTAAGGACATCCTTAACAGGTGTACCCACTTTGAAGTTCTGTCTCTACATTGGGTGAACTTGCATTTTGTGTGTTTCATGGACTGTGCATGTGTTTTCAATTGCCTCATTAGCACACAAACCTATGTTATATAAAGCTTGCAGATAGCATTCTTTACCTTGCCCTGAAAAGAGGCAAGATTGCTTGATGGCCTGAATTTTCTTTGCTGAGCTCCATGGAGCGAAAGGGGATTCAGAACACCTTACGGTTTCAGGTTATTTATGCCTGGTAATTTGCATAAAGTGAGTTTGGAATTCCTTGTGCAGGATTTGCTGGAAAAATTAATTGGAGTGGAACCACAACACATCTATTGTATCCAGGACCATGCAGCACCAAGGTACTATGATGTTTCTTTTGTGCATAGCAATTTTTGCACAGGAGTTATTGAGAAGTGTAAGGAATTGGAAAAAGCTAACCATTAATCTATAAGGCCTTTCATAGTGGAACCCTTGTATGCTATGGAGGAGAAGCCATTGGCTGTTCACCTGTTTAACCCCTTCACGGACATTGCCTTGGTAGTGGCCTTTTTGAAGAGATACTGCTCTTCAGTGAAGGGAGGCTTCAGGCTTACTAATCGTCTGGGTATCTTTAATGGCAAATTGAAGTTTTTTGTCAAACTGAAGGTGGATTCTGAAGGGATTGGTGGAGTGCAGCATCCACCAGCTAATTTTTCAATAGCAGGAAATAGATATAACAAAAAGCACAGCGCTGGATATAAATGCAAAAATACAACAAAAATTGATATTACTATTAAAGCACCAACAACTTTCATATGTGATAAAAGAAAAAAATAGAAATGAACAATAACATGAATGCTTCACTATAGTGATATATACGCGTGAACAATAACATGAATGCTTCACTATAGTGATATATATGCGTGACTATTCCCAGTTTTTTATCCACACATTTAGAAAAAAGTCCAAAGATGCAAAAATTATGTCAAAACAAATGTCCAAAAAAGCAATTAAATGTGACTTTGAATAATAAATCCGTGACTGTCACCGTGTTGAAATCCCGTCACCTGGTATAGATTGAAGGCTTACCAGATAGCCTCTGATCAGAGGCATAGAGCTAACAGCTTGGGGTTTGCCCTCCACAGCGGCTGGAACTTTAGCTGGGATGATGGATGTAGATCCACAAACGATCGCCACAGGCTTCCAGACAGCGGTACAATCAGGGAAGAGAGCTCTCACCGATATGGAAGTGTTTAAAAGAAAAGAGAAAACTCCAATGGTGTAGAACGTTTTATCTCTTGTTTATTAAAAGTCGCCTCACTGGCATCCATAAAAACACTTTTCCTTGCAAGGAACCAATACAGCTTTAAAACGAAACTCCGCGCATGCGCCGTCGGTACAAGCGTTTTAAAGCTGCGCGGAGTTTCGTTTTAAAGCTGTATTGGTTCCTTGCAAGGAAAAGTGTTTTTATGGATGCCAGTGAGGCGACTTTTAATAAACAAGAGATAAAACGTTCTACACCATTGGAGTTTTCTCTTTTCTTTTAAACACTTCCATATCGGTGAGAGCTCTCTTCCCTGATTGTACCGCTGTCTGGAAGCCTGTGGCGATCTTTTGTGGATCTACATCCATCATCCCAGCTAAAGTTCCAGCCGCTGTGGAGGGCAAACCCCAAGCTGTTAGCTCTATGCCTCTGATCAGAGGCTATCTGGTAAGCCTTCAATCTATACCAGGTGACGGGATTTCAACACGGTGACAGTCACGGATTTATTATTCAAAGTCACATTTAATTGCTTTTTTGGACATTTGTTTTGACATAATTTTTGCATCTTTGGACTTTTTTCTAAATGTGTGGATAAAAAACTGGGAATAGTCACGCATATATATCACTATAGTGAAGCATTCATGTTATTGTTCACGCATATATATCACTATAGTGAAGCATTCATGTTATTGTTCATTTCTATTTTTTTCTTTTTTCACATATGAAAGTTGTTGGTGCTTTAATAGTAATATCAATTTTTGTTGTATTTTTGCATTTATATCCAGCGCTGTGCTTTTTGTTATATCTATTTAGTAGTGCCCTTATCAAAGTATAGTGCATAGCTGCAGGATTTTCCTTCACGGGTGATATTCACTAAGTTACTGTTTGTACACCTAGCGCAAATTTTTTCTTTAGAAACAATAGCAGGAAATAGAGGGTTAATCTACTATCCTGGTGAACCAACATACTGCAGGAGATGTCGTAAGTTTGGGCATACCAGAGATGAATGTAATGTGGTTATGCACTGCCGGAACTGTGGATAGGAGGGACATGAGGCTGGGGCTTGCTTGGTTAAGCAGGCCTGTGATATATGTGGACAGCGTGATCACACAGTGAAGAATTGTCCAAAAGTAGGAAGGGCCTATGTCTCTTATGCTGAAGCTGTCAGGCGCACTGCTGAGAATGGACGACCAGTGTCCACACAGGTGCTATCTGACTCTCCTGAAAGACAGGGAGAGGAGGTGGAGGTGGAAGAGGAAGAAAGTGGACACCAGGGTGTGGAGGAGAGAGTGGAGGAGAGAATAAAAGTGACACTCACCAGTGTGGAGTCATTAACAGCGGAGAGTGGAGCAGAGGTGGAGAGGGCAGTGGAGAAGGCTATGGAGGAGTTGGCAGCAGCCTTACAGTGAGAGCCGGAGGTGCAGGAAACCCAAGAAGAGAAGGTGGAAAAGATGGAGACACTGGGTGCCAAGACCAAGGAGGATGCTTTGGAGAGCCCTAAGAAGACAAGGGCTAAGAAATTGAAAGTAGAGGCAGCTGGAATTGAAACAAGTAACCATTTTGAGGTCCTGGTGGATGTCAGAGTTGAGGTAGAATCACCAGCACTAAGTCCGGGGACTCCAGGAATTTTTCAGCCGGCCACAATTTCGCCTAGTCAGAAGTTTCTGGATGATGAAAGCATTGTGGCCCTGAGGAATGTATGTCAGTTTTCTGGCTTAAGTGATAGGACTGGGGGTGAATGATGCACATCTTCATATGAACGAGCATCAAGCTGGTGTCCCTCAATGTGAGGGGTTTTGGGTCTCCTGCTAGACAGAGTGCTGTTTTTGAGCACTTGCGGGTCAATGGAGGTGACATCACCTGTCTACAGGAATGTTTTCTTAATTGACCGCCCAAGCCTCCGGAGTGGGTGGTGGATTACATATGGTCGGCAGTTAGGGACAATAGGAATGCTGGGGTAGGCATTATCATTACAAATAGAAATATTTGCATTATGTCACTTGTTGTGTTAGTGCTAGGAAGATTAATTATGGCAGATTTAGTCTTCTTTAACCAGAAGTTTAGGCTTTTTAATTTATATGCTCCTGTGAATAGACAGGAATGTCTTGAGTTTTTTTTAAGTTTTGAAGTTACATGCAGTGGGAAGGAGACCTAGTGTGATCATGGGTGATTTTAATATGATCCATATTGTGAAAGATCGGATAGGAGTAGCTGAATGGGGTAATTCAGGACTTATGCCGCATACACACGGTCGGACTTTTCGTCTACAAAAGTCCAACGGACGCTGACGGACTAAAGCTGGCTGGTAATCCGATCGTGTGTGGGCTTCTCCGGACTTTCAACGTACTTTTTTAGCCTCAAATCCGACGTACTTTAGATTTGAAACATGCTTCAAATCTTTACGTCGTAACTACGACGGACCCCGAAGTCCGCTCGTCTGTATGCTAGTCCGACGGACAAAAAAACAACGCATGCTCATAAGCAAAAACTAAACGGAAGCACTCGGTCTAGTAAAACTAGTGTTCGTATTGTAGGTAGCACATTCATCACGCTGCAAAATCTGTGATCGTTGAATGCAGCGCATTTTATTTCTTCTTTACGAATGCTCTAAAGAACGAAGGTGTTTTGTTGTTCATAATCAGAGTTCTCCCAAACTGATTTCTGGATTCTTTTTCTCTTTGATCTCATGAATGATATAGTATGCTTTTTAAAAACAATGTTTCCATACTAATAATACTTTTTCCCTTTTTTTTTTTTTTTTTAGGTTTGTAAAGTTACCACAAAGAACCCATTATTCTATTTTTTTTTTTCTAGTGATTATTTTTTAGTTTTTAGATAAAGTTAACCCAAAGCAACGTTTTTGGTTATGTAGATTTTTTTATTTTCAAGACTTACCACTTGAACATTATTAACATTAGTAATGTATTTTTGGTGTGTTTTTTTCAAACTCAATGAGATTGTTGTCCCTTGTTAATTTAACATTGTGTGTAAAATCAATGATTTAAAAGAAAACACATAAAGTCTTTTGCTAAACTCAAAAAAGATCCATTTATTCATGGTCAAAATAAAATAAAGAGGAAGTCAACGCTGGAAAAAGTCGGTGTACAAGAAAATTGGGATCTTGCGGAGTCCATATAAGAGGGAGCACAATCTGGTCCAAGAATCCCAGAGATCAACAGCACCAGCAGATGATCTAGATGTCCCCAGACTGTGGTCCTACAACAGCCTGCGTCTTCTGTCAGACCAGACTGAACCCAGGTCATCACTTTCTTCTCTTCCCTGCAGCCTTTCCTCCACGCTGCCCTGCAGCCTTCCCTGTAGCCTTCTTTTGAGGCTGTGGCTCTGGTGTTTCAGTTGTGGCAGGAGGAGGAGGAGGAGGAGGAGGGGGGGCTGCCTCATGTAGTTGGGTGTTTCGTGTTAGCGTGTCCTGCAGCCCCTTATGGATTGTTTCCCCAAATAGGTGCTCACAAATGAGGCGCTGCTCCCAATCCATCTGAAGAAGCCTGCTGGCTAAGTAGCAGCCATAGGATTCTTCCACTTCGGGGGGGGCTCCTTAAAAAACGGGTGGCCTCTTGCATGAGGTGCAGGGATGCGTCCTGTGTGACCATCCCCTTCCTGGCCCTTTTTTTGGGAAGGTGGAGGGGAGGCACTTGGGATTCGGTCAGGCTCCTACTGGGCCCAGCCACCTCACTTGGCCCAGCCACCTCACTTGGCCCAGCCACCTCACTGGGAGCAGCCACCTCCTGCCTGACACTGGGCCCAGCCTCCTCCAGGATGATGGTGAATCCGGCCTCCTCCAGGCTGTCCATGGGCCCGGTCTCCTCCTGCCTGCCACTTTCCCCACATTCCTCCTGGATGGACTCATCCTGTGTATAAAAAAAGGACAATAGTTTTAGTATATTTTTTTGGGTTCATCAATGACACACAGTTTGCTTCTCATGAATAGCAAATTCAATGTGAATACATCTCTTTAATAAAAGAGTCTAATCAGACACCCTAATTATTTCAAGCAGGTGCCAAACATATTTAGCCACTACTGTCAATTAATATGTATACACAATTTTGAGTGCAAAATTATTTTAGACAATTATAACATCCAGTTAACATCATTAATATTAGTACAGTAAATATTTGTTAAAATAATTTACCTGACTCCAGATGGTCATATCCGGTTCATCCAGGATGGAAGACCCAGCTTGCTCCTCATCAGCCTCTGCTGGGGTGGAGGGAAGGGTGGAGGGAAGGGTGGAGGGAAGGGTTGAAAGTGATGCCCTGGCTTCATTCTGGTCATCAAGAAAACGGAGTTGATTGTAGTACCACAGCCTGGGTACATAAACATCATCTGCTGATGCTCCTGATCTCCTTGATTCCTGGATCTTCTTATGCTCCCTCTTATACATGTTCCTCAAGACCCCAATTT